>NW_022196901.1:18802301-18832761 GCF_008632895.1 Mastomys coucha | reverse complement strand
ACAGGATTTCTCTGCATATCCCTGACTGTCCTAAAACTCTTTTTGTAGACTAGGCAGCCCTAGAACTCAGAGATCCACCTGCCTCTGCCTTCCTGAGTGCTGGGATTAAAGGCGTGTACCACCACTGTCCATCAAAAGATGCCTTTCTTTTGTTTTGTTTTGTATGTGCTTTTTCTTTTAGCTTATTATTACCACTCCAATTATAACAAGAGTGATTAGCTTGAAACCTATTTAATCATGCATAAAACAAACTTACCCAATAATTAGACCAGACATGAACAATAATTGTTGAATGGAAATTTAACTTACACTCAAAGTTCCATGATTTCAAAACAATGATTAAATCAATATCACATAAGACACAGGAAGAACAAGAATGAGAGACGCTAACTCAGTATACTTAGGTATGCTGAGTAACCATACCATGTAGGCAGACCTAACAGGAAGGTAAGCAAATCTTTATTTACACTGAAACTACTGCAATGTTATGGTTTTTTATGTGAAAAGAAATTGAAGGTGGTGTCCCGAATAAAATTCTGTATCATTTTGACTCTAAATTCTCAATTTCATTGTAATAAAATCTTACTGGAATACGCTGACATGTTCCAGTGAATACTGGTTACATCTGCTTTCACTCAACTAGTGGCTGCAAAACAAACTAGACCTTACCACCTAATGAATCTTTGTCCCTTCACCAGCTCTGTTCCTGGCCCAGGTAATTAGCTGATCTCTGGCCAATCCTCACCCCTTTCTTATCTAGTGACAGCTTTAGAGGATGTTTTGTTTTTCCTTTTTAGCATATATCAAATGTTGAAAACAATGGGCTTGACTGTGTCATTTTCTCACATGCCTATAAAGTTCTTGATTATGTCCATGTCCCCAATTACTCTTATCTTCTTTTCCCATTTCCTTTGGGTCCTTTTCTCTTCTAATTTCATGTCATTAAAAAAAGAAGAGTTCACATATAAAAAACACACAATACTTGTCTAAGTCTGGTTTATCATTTTCTATGTTTTGTGACATCCTAGGATGCTTCTATCCACCAACCATGTATATGTACGGGGAAGTCCCTAAAGGTATGCCATATTGACACTGTGTTCCTACTGCTTTCCAAAATAGCTAAAAAACCCATCATGATCAGGCAACAGGTTTCACTGAGTAAGGCACTCTGTGTGAATGATACTGTTGAGGTCCCTGTAAGAAGTTGGTATTTATATCTTGTAAGCATTTGTTGTATCAGATGTTTATTAGATTAGAATATACCCTAGGAATTTCTATTCTGTTCTGAACTGCTAGGAAAGCATTTGCAGGGATTTTAAACTCTTAATGATACACACTTAAAACAAAACAAAACAAACAACACACAAAAAACAAAGGTAATCTACATGATTCTCATCTATTGCACAAATCCACCACAGAGCAGAGAAATACAAACTCAGCCACAGGCCTCACCACTCTTCACATAACTAATGAAAGCTATGTGGGAAACGCTCTGTAACTGTAAGGTATCAGTAACTATCCTTCTATGAGCTTCAACTAAATTCAGCCTGAAAAGATTGCTCACTTGTTCTTTTAAATGATCTCCAACAACTGCTAGTCTTCAAATTAAAAATAACTGCTCAAGGGCTGGGAGCTGGCTTAGTGGTTAAGAGCACATACTTCTCAAGTTAGCTTCCCAGCACCAATGTCAGGTGGCTCACTGCTGCATGTAACTTCAGTTCCAGGGTATCTGTGACGGCTATTCTTGGTTACCAACTTGACTACATTTGCAATTATAACTCAAGTGGCTGGATATACCCGTGAGGAATTTTTTCTTAATTAAAAAATGTGAAGTGGGAAAACCCACTTTTAATCCAGATCTTATCAGGTTCAAAGATCTACCTTTTATCTGGGCCACACCTTCTGCGGGTAGCTCAAAAGGACATAGAACAAGGACACTTGGTCTCTTTGACTGCTTGCTCTTGCTGTCCATTCCTTCACTGGCTGTAGAACCTACTTCTTCAGGATTCTGGTGAATATTGAAGACCAGATGAAATATCCAGCCTCATGGACGAACAATTCCTGGATTCTTGGACCTTCCATTGTTAAACAGCCACTGTTAGGATAGCTGGAGTACTGCTTGTAAGCCATTCTAATATATCCCCTTTACACACACAGACACACATACAGTCACAGACACAGACACAGACACACACACACACAGACACACACACACACACACACACTCCCATTCTATCTGTTCTGTTCCTCTAGAGCAGCAGTTCTCAACCTGTGGGCCAATATTCCTTTTGGGGGTGTCTACCAAATGGCCCTTTCACAGGGGGCACCTAAGACCATCAGAAAACACAGATATTTACATCATAATTCATAACAGCAAAATTACAGTTATGAAGTAACTGAAAATATATTCGTGGTTGGAAACCACCACAACTTGAGAAACTCTGTATAAAGGGTTGCAGCACTGAGAAGGTTGAGAACCACTGCTTTAGAGAACCCTGAACAATACAGCTTTTGGTACCAGGAATGGGGCAATCCTAATATAGTATCTGATACCCTCTTTTGACCACCATGGGCAACTAAACTTATGTGAGCCCTTACTCTCATACAGACAAATGCTCATACTCCTAATTAAAAATAAATCTTAACATACTTTGTGGGGTCTTCCTACATTACAAATTTAAGAATGAAAATAACTTTAGAGGTAGCAAGATAATTCAGAGATAAAGATGTCTAAATTGATAACCTGAATTTAATCCTACAGACCTATAATTTATACTGTTTCTCAAGAAACTTCTTTTTTTTTTTTCAGTTTTGAATCAAGATCTTGCTAAGTTGTAGAGTCACACGCAAACTCTTGATCTCAAGTGAGTCTCCACCTTAGCCTCCTGAGCAATGGGTCTACAGGCACATACCACCTATGCCCAGATCTCATTCTCACTAATTTAAGAGGAGCTGGGGCACTAGTCTGTCCTGCATATACCAACTATAGACCACGGACTTAGCAGACTGCTATAAAAAGACCAGAGGAAATTAGTTTCATTCTTGCAGATTGTTCTCTTGGCTGCTCTTACTCATATTTCAAGATAGTTAATTTTAAATTCATTTGTTATTGTACATGTCAGACACTATGCTTAATAACTATTAGATACATATAATATCGTAATGGTTTCCATTTTTCAGAAGGTAATTTAAGTGTCCTTTTGTAAGCATTTCTACTACGAGTGCAAAAATAATCATTTCAGCTACCATCTTGTGCCTTAAAGTTAAATTCAGCCTATTTAAAAAAGGCCTGTTTCATTGTCCTTGGCTATGCTTGTGTATATAAATACAGAAGAGGGAGAGGACTTTTTTTCCCCCAGACAGGGTTTCTCTGTGTAGCCCTGGCTGTCCTGGAACTCACTCTGTAGACCAGGTTGGCCTCAAACTCTGAAAATCTGCCTGCCTCTGCCTCCCAAGTGCTGGGATTAAAGGCGTGTGTCTGGGAAGTTGATCTCCTTCCTATAATCCACCCCAAGTAGCATACTGAGAAAGTGACTGTGATGTTGACTCTTGATAAGTGGAGACAATACAGTTGAAGAAAGATGCTTGGGGCTTGCCAGCTCGTATGCACGTTGGGCATAACTTAGCGAAGGAACTAGTCTGAACTGAGGCCACGCAGGGGAAAGGAGAGGTATCTATGGTTTCTCAAAGTTAGAGGAACATGCAGCTTTCATGTAATCAATAAGATGGACAAAGGCACTAAAGTCACACTTAGACAGGTAACTATGGGCCCAGAAAAGTAATTCAGTATATTTAATGAGTATTTCATTGCAAAGTTATGTGCTCAGGTGCTGAGAAAACGGGAAAAGTATAGAAAGGGTGTGGACAGCAGTGCAAGTTTTCACATACCACCCACTAGTGTGTCCAGAACTGAAGCATCATGCATGTATAAGAATGACATCCTGCCTTCCTTGGTCCTAGTCAGCCTTTCTTGCCACAGACTACAAATTTTTAAGAGCAAACCTCCTTTTCTTTGGCAGGCTTTACAGATGCCTGTCTGAATCATGCAGAAGTTCAGGCAGAAACCTGAGAACTCCATTCTACCCTACCCTGTGTAACTGTCTAGCTGCAGGGAATAAAACTAGGCCCATTTGTTTATACACTGTTTATGGCTATTTACCTTCTATAGCAACACGACTGAGTAGCTGTGGCAGCCAAGAGAACAATCTGCAAGGATGAAACTAATTTCCTCTGGTCTTCTTATAGCAGTCTGCTAAGCCCCTGGTCTATAGTTGGTATATGCAGGACAGACTAGTGCCCCAGCTCCTCTTACATATCAGATGCAGTATATCTCTAGGTGCTCCTTTTAAACTCCCAAGCAAGAGAGCCCTCTAGGAAGTGGAACAGATTGTGGTAGTATGGCCCGGCAGATGCTTCCTTCAGATGGCTTCAGGAATGTCCCAGTACAGCTAGGATTCTGGAGAACGTTAAAGCCAACTATCTTCATGTAGGTATCAGTCAACAAACTGGTTCTTCAGTTTGTTAAAACAGAAAGTAAGTGTTTGACACGAGTTAACCGACCATATCATTAACCCATATCCATAGTTGCATGCTCTAACCACAAAACTAAGATGGCACCAAACAACACAAGACTGGATTTAGGGAGGTTCAAATATACACGATACCCGAACAGAACAGGCTAAGCACAAACCTTACCCAGCAGCCCTTTGTCTTATGTACTGCTTTTTCCATCAACTAGGACCATTGCCTACATGGACGTACTCCCTATCAGCTAGTAGACTTGAGAGACTTTGCCAATACTGAGCAGCTAAGGAAGTATACAGCCCTTCTAGAAATTCTCCAAGTATTCTTATTTGGCAGGATTTTAAATAGCTTTAGTGTTCATTGTCTTTTAAAAAGAGTGTGACCGGGCGGTGGTGGCTCACACCTTTGATCCCAACCCACTGGAAGTAGAGGCAGGAGGATCTCTGTGAGTTCAAGGCCAGCCTGGTCTAGAGAGTGACTTCCAGGAGAGCCAAAGCCACATGCAGAAACCCTGACTCTAAAACTAAAACAGAAACAAAAAGAGTGTGTATGTACACGTGTGTATTACAATACACTTGTGTAGGTAACTTCACATGTTATTTATCACTGTGTCCATAGTGTGGAAGGTTGAAGACAGCCTTGGGTGTCATTTTAAGACAGGGCTTTCTCAATGGTTTGAAGCACATCAACCAGGCTAGCCATCAAGCCTCGGGGATTCTCTGGTCTCAAACTCCACAACAATGAGATTATACACTCATAGTATCATGTCCAGCCTTTTCATGGAGGATTGTGGTGTTAAGTGCTCGCAACAACACTTTAGTGATTGAGCCATCTGCCCATTTTAGGTATTTGGGGTGGGGTGTCAAAGATCAGGGGGGTTTGTTTGTTTGGTTTTCTGTCTTTTTTCTTTTTGTTTTGTTTTAAATCAGTTTTGGGTCATTGTTAATGGTTTACTACGACGGACAGAAACTTAAAAAGGACAAAGAGTGCAAAACTGTTGACAAAGACAGGTTGTGCTCAAAGGATATATAAATGTGCACACCACATGAATTGTTATCAGAGTATTCCGTAACTACAAAACCAGTTTCTTGTGTACAAAACTGCATCCATGTCTTCCCACTCCAGTCAACCTGAGGCATGCCCAAGGGGTGTGAGTACTACTGAGAGGCTGCCTAAGCCAGCAGTCATGTATTATAGTTCCCTAAGCCCAATGTGGCTAACTGCTGCAGGACCTACCAGCAACAATAACCAATTCTAAATCCTGATTTGTTACTATAATTTGAGAGAACCAGGTGGATACCCAGTAATACTGGGATACATTCACTCATGAAGGGACAATGCTTGCCTTCAAGTAATTGGTACTTTGTACAGATTTGAACTGTCCATTTCTGTCTTGACATCTCCATGCCTTTATAAATACCTTGTATATCAACACTACATTATTTCATGGATGTCTTAAAAAAGTATCTTAATGTCAATAGGATGCTTTGGTCTCAAGTAGTAATCAACGATTTTTAAAAATAGAGATATCATGTTATGCTTGGATTCAGCATGTGTTATGGATACCATCTTACAAGTTTTGAATGTTATCTTGTAGGACTTTGGTACATTCTCTGCCCCAGCAAGGCATTCAATACCAGAAAATATGGCATTTCCACACTCCATACCCATATACAGGACAAAGACACAAGAAGAATATGAGTGGGCCCTTTCAAGGCTGTAGCTAAATGTCTACATAGTTTAAAAATTGTGTCCCGGGTGGTGGTGGCGCACGCCTTTGATCCCAGCACTTGGGAGGCAGAGGCAGGTGGATTTCTGAGTTCGAGGCCAGCCTGGTCTACAGAGTGAGTTCCAGGCAGCCAGGGCTATATAGAGAAACCCTGTCTCAAAAACAAAACAAAACAAAACAAAATAAAAATTGTGTCCCTAGACCTGTAACTTACACTCTGCTCCTCCAATTGACATTAAATGTACTGGAAAGCAGATTAAAAGTGTTCGTTGTTTCTAAATTGTTGGATAAAGATATCTATCTTCATTTCTTTGTGACTACATTTTTTGAAATTTTCTAGAATGACAATATATATTAATTATAATTACTCAAGAAAAAAACCATATCTAGCCTAAGAAGCTGATTTTCCCTGAAGATAATCATCTTATGAAAGCAAGGGCCTCAGAATTAGTGTACGAACTTGCCAACAAAGATTGAGCTTTGGTTTTTTCTGCAGTGGTTCCTTTTAAAGTACTCCAGAGCAGTTCTAGGGATATTTGAAATCCAGTTCTCAATCTCCTTACCCTATGAAACAACAATAACTACGCAACCAATTCCTGTGTGGGAGATGTTAGTGTCTATGTGTGCTCAGTCCCTTCAAAATGAAAACTGCTATCAACTTTGTTACCTTTGGGTTAAAATATCTACAGGACTGTGGTTGAGAGCCTCCAAACAGAGCTATGCGGTAATCATGTTTCTTTCTTCTAGGCCGTGTGCCACCTGCAAGTTCTTCTCTATCCTCAGGAGACAGTAGATGGTACCTCATTCCACCTGTACAAAAATACATAGTAACACTTCAAGAGCTTCAGGTACTGCCAAGTCAATGCTTTGAAAAGGAAAGTAGTCCCTTCCTTTCCCCCTGCCCTGTAACTTAAAATTATTTTTTGATCTCTCTAGTGTTCTAGAAAGAAAGGGGAAAGAGGCAGGATGTCTAAGAATCCTCATCTTAATAAATTTATGAACCTCATTACATCAATATTATTAAGACTGTGTCACCCACCTACTACATACCAATGAATTCTCTGGTTCCTTAAGAGTAGTTGTCAAAATAATAATTACTAAAATCTAGATCCCTTAAACCTAGTGCCTTTATTTTTTTTTTCATGAAATAAGATTCACTATATATAATGGAGGAAGTTGCCATTTAACTAGTAAGCCTCAGTTGACTCAGTCCCTTACTATTGAGATTACAAATGTATGCCATCATCATCAGCTCTGTTTAAAGTGCACATCAAAATCACATAAGAACTCTCTATTTATACCTGGTTCCTATCACAGACCAGTTAAAATCTCTGGTGGAGGGACCCATCTCTCCATTCAAACGTGGTACAAATAATAGCATCTTCAGAACCTGGAACTTTGTTAGAAATGCTAGCTCCCACAACCAAAAGCCTAACAAAGACCACGTACTTAACACAACTACCAGTTAGCCCAGATGTGCATAGTACTTTGAGAAGGTCTATATTAGATGAAGTACAACAAGGATTCACAATTCTTGTGGATCTTCCTTACAGTGGTCAAGTCACATACTCAAAAACTACTTAGGCAGTGTGGGGAAAAACACATTACCTATCAATATTAGACAATACAGAGAAACCTATATTCTCTACCTCATATATTCTTCTCAATACAACTTGAAATGAGTTTTAGAAAATCTCATAAAAGCAGCAAAGGAAAAGCGATAAGCTATGCAAATGTTTATTATGTAAAATAAAATTGCAAAGCTATCCTATTAGTAAAAGTTTAGCAACTTTACAAAAGAGTAGGCTAAGTGCCTAGACACTGTTTGCTGAAAAACAAAACAATCTTTCAACATATAAAAGCTGCCTGACTACACTTTACCACTTTTTATTCATCAGATTTGCTTAAATTAAACAGCTGAACACAGGGCTACAAATCCTCAAACTAAGGTGCCCCCCTCTGTTTGTCTGACTTGTAAGGACTTGCTCTTAACTGACTCCCCAGCAATGCTACATACTCAAGAAGAGCTAACAATAAAAAGAATAGGCAAGAACACTCAAAGAAAATTCAGACAACGCAGGTACCACATGTAAGTTCAAAGGCATTAAAATGACTACATGAGAACAGTTATATACTGCATTCATTAAATAAGAAGACAAAGGACATTCAGACTCATAAAAATTAAAAATAGCTGAAACACAAGGTTTAAGAAGAAAAATTAAGGTAAACCCTCAGAAGGGGACTAAAATGGACACAGAACTAGAAAAGACAAAGTTGAGATATTCAATGGCTAAAGAACCACAGTATTAGTAATAACTTAGAAGTCAAAGGTTAAAAAGAGAAAATGCTCTATCTGATTTTAAAAAGATATACACACATTACTACAAATTCCAAAATACCAGGATTAAATAAAATAATATACCAACCTAATGAGATTAAAACAAAAAACCCCAAGAAACCAATTGGCACTAGGATTTTCAAATGACTATTACAGCCTGTAGATAAAAGAGCAGTGCCTTCAAGAGTCTAACCACAGACTGTTTTCAGCATGTGTAGTTTAACTAGATTCAATGTTTTATAGTGAAATAAACATGAGACTTATCAAATCTCCAAGTATTTATTAATTATCAGGAACCCTTTAGAAGATGTGTTCCATCATCAAACAATTCAGAAAGGGGGGCAAGTGTGTTACGGCACACTGGCAACCTCAGCACTCAGGAAAGGCAGGAGGATTTTGAATTTGAGACTAGCCTGGAATTCATACTGAGAAAGCTTGTCTCAAACAAAAACAAGACACACAGAGAACAGATTTATGAGATATTCCAGGACAAGAACTGTGTACGTCAGGACAAGCAGCAGTGGGAGGAAGAGGCAGAAGGAACGCACTGAAACGGATGTTCTAAAGAAATAAAAGCAATGCATTAACTGTGGCATTTTATCAAGGCATATAAGGTTTCTAGGTCAGTCAGGTGAAAAAAAAGACATGAGCATATTATTAGCTCCATAAAGAAAACCTGTTTAAGAAAAAGAAATGCCAAGCTGGGATGCCACCTGGTTAAATAAAAAGGAAACACTCAGAACAAAGTACACAAAAGCTACTGTATACAAATTAAGGCAAGTTTTCACTCCCTTTCACTGGGGATAAGGGCTGAGGCCAACCCTTTCCAGGGGCTGAGGACCTAAGGGGTTACCATGATAAGAAGACAACATCTTGAAAGTTTTCCCAGACTAGTGAGCACTGGAATGAGTTTTTAGTTCATGCAAAATGGCCATGTAATCCATACAGAAGTGCTGTAACGGGACTTACTTATCACCATTTTAAGGCATTCAGGATTATCTTGAATAAGTGGTTCAGCTTGTACTGTTTTACTTAGGAAATTCTTCGATATAAGAGGAAACCTGACTTTAGCAAGGATATCAACCATGAATGGCTGGCGGTTAGGTTCATCATATTTCAACCACCTCACGGCAGCGTCATAAACCTAAAGGGGACAAAGAAAACAGCAAAGGTCTGAAGTAGAAGCAACATTCCAAACATCTACTTTCATGTTCACACTGAAAAGGGACAACTACTTATTCTCAGTATTTTGTCCGAATACTTGTTTGCATTCCTCAACACCCTACTATATCGCAAACACTTTATATGCTGCTTTAGTTCATTTGAGTTTGCTATAATTAACTACTAACATGTATAGTAATGGAAAGAATGTTAAAGTTGTGATTTAAAAAAGAAAGATTTATGGGGTTGGAAAGATGGTTCAGCTGTTAAGAGCACATACTGCTCCTCCAGAGGGCCTGAGTCTGGTTCCTAGTGCCCATGTCAGGCAAGGCACAATGGTCTCTAACTCTAGTTCTAGAGGATCCAATGCTCCTGAGTTCTAAGTGCACATGTCTACACACATATACATGTAATTAAAATAATAAAATTAAATTCTTAGAAAAGATTTATTTTTATTTATGTCTATGTATGTGTCTCCATGTATTTGTTGGTGGGTAGCTACAGAGGCCAGCAGAGGTTATCATATTTCTTGCAGCTGGAATTAAAGGCAGTTGTGACCCATCTGATACGGCTGCTGGAAACTGAACTCAGGTCCCTAGCAGAGCAGCAAGTGCTGTAACCACTGAGCCAGCCATCTCTCCAGTCCCAAAATTTGTGTGTGGGTGTTTTTAAAAACAAGCTCTAGCTTCCCTTTTAGAAGCAGACATACACTCTTAAAGAAGTCTCTGGCTGGTGATAGTTCCCAAGATGGCTTCCATGTCTAGAAGACATGAAAGCTACTTATCTTAACCTTGTATGTCTACAGTGGGACTGAACAAACTTACCTGCTTTAGGAAATTTAAGATATACAAATTCTATGTTAATAAAATATAGGATATTTATAAGAACTGCTGTAGCATTTAATTCACTGAACAAGTTCAAGTTCCTTATTTATATTATAAAACAGCATCAACAGCTTACTTCATATACATACTCATCTACTATTCTCATATACATGTATTCAAACTACTCATTAAACATGTTTGAGCTTGTTAATAAACTACGGAAATGGAATTTTAAATAAAGGCCTTTTATTTTATAACAGGTTTAGTTTGTTTTTTGGCCTTTTGGCTAAGATCAAGTGCAGAACAGATTTAAATTTAGTATTCTCTGTGCCCAGTCACTGTAGTATGAAGCACCTGTCATAAACAATAAGTTAATACTCCTATATGAATACTGTACTATTTTTTATATTTCTTTAATGTTTATCTGGCATTATTTTCCCTCCCACTATTCTATAAAGGAGACATTATATTCAGTTAAGAAGTCATCTAAGGAATTTTTCTAGAATGTGGCAGCTTCTCGGACTTTCCTTCTTTCTGACAACCTTAACAGTTCTGAACTCTGGTCAGGTAAACTTCCCAATTTCAGTTTGTCTTGTGCCATAACCTAGTATTATGCTCCTGGGGAGGGCGACCACAGTGATCAGCTTAGGGTTTCTAGTGCTGTGTTAAAACAGCATGATGAAAAGCAACTTGAGGAGAAAAGGGTTTATTTTAACTTTTTCTCTCAGGTCACACTCCATCAGTGAGGGAAGTTGGGGTAGGAATTCAAGGCAGGAACCTGGAAGCAGGAACTGAAGCAGAGGCCATGAGGCACTTTGTTTGCTGGCTTGCTTAGTTTGCTTTCTCATACATACCAGGACCACCTGCCCAGAAGTTGCACTGCCCACCGTGGGCTGGACCCTCCCCTATCAATCATTAATCAAGAAAATGGCTCACAGACTTGCCACTGGCCAGTCTTATAGAAACATTTTCTAAAGTAAGAGTCCCTCTTTCTAGTTATGTCTAGGTTTGTGTCAAGTTGACAAAACTCAACCAGAACAGTGATGCTTTGCTATTTTATTCCATCAAGGCAGTATGTACTCATTATGACCTCATTGATGACCACCAGCAGATCGGGTCTGTCAGGTTTTCCAGTATAAAGTCACTTTTGCTTCACTTGAATACAAGCCAGTTAACTGAAGAGAGAACTGATGTTTCTATCTTTGTTTGCTTCTTTGACACAGGTAACTCTTTTCTTTAGCCTCCTAGGTAACTGAACTGTGCCTGACATACAGAACTGAGCCTCTTTTTTCTTATTTTCTCATCAAGTCCTCCAACTGGAAAATCTATGTTATGAACAACATAGAGAAAATAACATGGGTTAAAGAAAAATAGCAACTCAAAACCTGTGATCTTATCTCAGTATACTCATTTCCTATTGCAGCTATAACAAATCACTACAGACTTAGTGACCAAAAACAGATGAGGATATAGAGCTAAAATATAAGGACTGAATGAGTCTACATATTAAAGTTACACAACGTGCTCCTAAATAACTTTAGCCAATTTACACACCTAACACTTAAACTGATGGTTCTAGAGAGGAGAATGTAAATCAAGAGATACTGGGCTAACCAAGATGCCAGAAGGGCTACCTGGAGGCTACACAGTACAATATTAATTTACATAGTAAATATTAATTCACATTTCAAGTTTCTTCTGATCTATCTGCACTTTAGACCTATCCACCCTCTCATCCTCATCTCAGTCACATCTTCTAAGTTCCCATCAACATGTAAGTTTACAAATTCAGGAAATCTTTTGGGGGAGGCTAACATGGCACCTGATAAGTTTTATCTCTACCATGCAATCTGTCCTTCAAATAGTCTTGACTTTTCCAATAAAAAAGGCTTTGTGATGGAGTATTTATTATAAAGATGACATTCTCTCTGATTTCAAGACTTTTTGTCATGTATGAGAGCACCAGGCACAAGGAACTGATAAAGAGTTTACTGAGAAGACACTTGAGTTACCTGGTCCTCTGCTCTCACAGTCAGGGTGTCCTGGCTGAGAAGATGTGTCACTCGCTTGACATCAAGTTGTAGAAATTCATCAGTTTTGTAAACTTCAGTGAAATGCTGATGAATAAAGTCATCAGCTGTTGCTTTCAATTCAGGACAGTCCAGACATTCTGCAAGCACACTTATGCCTAAACACAGAGAAAAGACAAGACACTGCTTTCAGATAAAACATGCCCAGAACTTGAGAAGATAATGCTGGCAAACAATCTCCAATTTAAGATCAGCCTGGACTACAGAGTAAGAACCCATTTTTAAAAAACCAAACAGTACTATGTGTTTTAGGGGCTGCAGGGGAGGAGAGAAAGCAAGGCTTAGGAAAAACTTAAGTGGATCTCAAAAACTAGATCCTTTTTGTTCCAATAATTTGCCTATTTTTGTGGCAATATGAGGTTGTCTTATGTTTGACAATAATAAAAGTGTTGTTTTTTTCCACTCTTCTCAGGTATTGTTAAACATCTTTCACAAATAAATTTAAAACTAAGATATCACGTTTTACTTAAAAATGAGATGATTTTTATTAGGATTGCACTAAACTTTTGGATTGTTTTTTTGGGGACAGCTGACTTCTGGAACACAGATGAAGAGTTCCCTGGCACTGGGGCTGGGAGACAGCTCATCAGGTAAAGGAAAGGCGCTTGCCTCCAAGCCTGATATCCCTGAGACCCACAGGAAGGGAAGAAATCAACTCCCTCATGTTGTCTCCTGGCGATGGGTACACTAATCCACAACACAGCCAATTAACAAAAGAACATGACAGTTTGATTTTATCCCACTGTTAATTATTTATGGCAGTCATCTTTCCTTATACTCTCTAATATAAATATACCTTTTCTCCCTTATAAGCTTTGAATATTTTTTATTCAGCATTTTCCCAATTTTTCTACTTTGTTTTAGAAGGAGTTTACATTCTATATAAGGAGGTAAAGTACAGTCTGCAAGCCAACTTTAGTCAGTCCTCAATCTGATGGTGTACCACCTTGCCAGAGTTAATTAGTGTTTATTAAGATGTTATGAGCTGAGTTGTTGTTATTTTGTCTTTGTAGCCCTGACTGGCTGGAACTTGACAGGCTGGTCTCAAGTCAGAGAGATCTGATTGCCTCTGCCTCCCAAGTGAAGGGATTAAGGGCACCATGTCTGGCCAGTACATAGTTTTGATGTTTTCATAATTACTCCCATCACCACTAGCCAATTTGCTAATGTAGCTGGTACCTTTCATCTCCTTGTATAAATGAACTGACTTGTTCCCAAGGCATTCTGAACATTCATGGTAAAAAGCATATTACGTCTATATATATTTGCTCACACCAGTGAGATGACTAGATTTCGCCTGTGGTTTATGGTTTAATTACTAACTTGCTTGTGAATGAATTCTCAATATGTAGTCTAGATTTGCCTTAAACTCATAATCCTTTTGCCTTAGCCTCTTGGGTGCTAGGATTACAGCCATGTGCCACCATAAGCTAAAGCCTTTTCATTTGCTTAAAAATATCACATATACTGAAATTGTAGAGACTATTTCTATGACTTTAAGTATGTTCATATTTTAGCTCGTTAGTAATCTTTGACAGTGAAATAATTGAAGGGTGAATTTCTGAGTAAATCTATTACTAATAAACTTTAGAGGATAGTTTCAGGTTTATGCTAAATTGCCTATCATCACACACATTAATCTTCTCCTCTATTATCATCATTTAAACAAAGATTTTTACTGTATGTGTATGTGTGTGTTGCCTGTGTATGTCTGCATACCATGTGCAAGTAGTGTCTACAAAGGCCAAAAGAAGGTGTTAGACCTTAAGAACTAGAGTTACAGACAGTTGTGAGCTGGTACGTGGGTGCTGGAAACTGAACACAAATCTTCTGCAAGATCAACAAGTGCCCTTAACCACTGAGCCACCTCTCTGGCCCATTATCATTACCTTAGGTTGGAGAAGGGAGGAATTCTTTTAAAAAAGACATTCTTTGCTGAATCTGAAATAACTTTACACTAAAAACAATAATGGTTCTAAGGGAAACGGGAGTTTTATGCACATTTATATACACACATTCTTTGTTCAAAGCTGGCATTATGCTAATCCTATTTCTGGGAACCTTATTTACTGACATCAAATAAAAATAATGAAAGTTAATCTCAACTTTTGATGCTCACTAGCATTAACTGATGAAACATCCCATCTAAAATCTTTCCAGCTGTCTGAGGTTACAGTTCCAGGCTTCCTGCTTCCAAAGACTGCTTGGTCTTGTCACCTACCTTCCCAACTACAGATCTGCTCTTGTCACCTACCTTCCCAACTACAGATCTGCTCTTGTCACCTACCTTCCCAACTACAGATCTGCTCTTGTCACCTACCTTCCCAGTTACAGATCTGCTCTTGTCACCTACCTTCCCAACTACAGATCTGCTCTTGTCACCTACCTTCCCTGATCTTGGTACTACTTTGAGCTTTCCTTCTTAACCAGACATTCACAGTTTTCTAATTAGCTATTGTCTTTCTGACCACAGATAAAGTCTGCCTCTTTTTTTTTTTTTTTTTTTTTTTTTTTTAACTTCCAAAAGAAAGTTTTACAAAAGGAATACTGGGTCTGGAGAGACTGTATAGTGGTTAGAAGAACTTGCAGTTCTTGAAGCTGATCTGGGTTCAGTTCCATGCACCCACATGGAGGCTCATAACCATCTGTTCCAGAGGATCCAATACTCTCCTGTCTTCTGAGGGTACCAGGCACACACCTGGTACATGTACATATATGCACATACACATAAATCTTTTTACAAAGAAATACTTGTACTTTTATTAAATATTAAGAACTTTTCTTATCTCTTTGCACAGGATGCTTAAGTAAGAAAGACTTAGAGTAAATTTCTTTCTTAAAAAAAAAAATTCCTGGGGGTTGGAGAGATGGCTCAGCAGTTAAGAGCACTCATTGACTGCTCTTCCAAAGGTCCTGAGTTCAAATCCCGGCAAACACATGGTGGCTCACAACCATCTGTAATGAGATCTGATGCCTTCTTCTGGTGCGTCTGGAGAGAGCTACAGTGTTATTTGTATATAATAAATAAATCTTTTAAAAAAAAATCCTTTGGTTACATTTGAAAGTGTCTGATTTACTGTGTAATTATGCTTTTCAATAAGCCTGTAAGTTAATTTCTAATATTTCTCTAGGTTTCTTTTATTCAGTTAACTTTCCAAGTGTTGAAAATGGTGCTGAAACAAACAGACACCCTTCTGAAGCTATCTCCTGCCTGCTGTGCTACTGCTGGGGGTCAGGCCCTGTGCACTTTTCCTTTTAAGGAGCACAATGTTTTCTGTTGTTGGTCAGTCTATATAAACTCTCCAATGGATTCATTCTTCTGATCACAGTATAAACATTCTGTAATGACTTTAAAGTTTTGTTAGTCAAATTCTACTTTTCCTAAGTTTTATTTTATTTTATTTATTTATTTATTTATTTATTTATTTTGAGGTATCTGGGCAATTATGAGTTATCTATCACAGCCTCTCAAATTCCTTTTCTGCTTAAAACAACAAAAGCCATCTCATGTTACAGGCACTGTAGCCTTTGCCTTGAATCCCAGCCCTCAGTGGGTGTGGGCGGGGCAGGTGAATGTGTCTAAGTTCAAGACTAGCTCTGGTGTACATATCCAGTTCCCAAGTCAGCCAAAGGTACAGACCCTGTCTCAAAAAACAAAATGTCAGCTTATGTTGCCATCAGTAAAAAACCTAACCAGGTTTTTCATCTTATTGATGAAGCTGGTACTCTCAGGACATAATCATCCCTTGATAGTTAGAGACCAAACTTTTGTGGGACACTTCATATTCAACCATACTAGGACAGAAAGAGCAGTTTGGTTTCCGTAACCTAACACACATTTATCTCTAAAAACCTAAGTTTTGATGGTAACTACATGTAACCCACCTACCACCAGTCACATTCAGCACATGCCTACCCTCCAGTGTGATCCTTCTCCAGCTCCAAGCCATTCTCATCACCTCAGATCCAAGCTCTCCATCTTTAGAGCTCATGGCTCATGAGGCAGACCTTGTACCTGGACTGACACTGTAAGGTCCCGTAAGGTCCCAGTGACTCTTGCTTTGCGGTTTGTTGGTTTTCTTGCTTCTATGCTCCTTGGGATCCTGTCTCACACCAGTGCCCTGCTTCTTCCTTTAATGGTTCTTTCATCTTTCAGGAATGGGTTTCTCTTATTTATAGTTTTGTATCCCACATGAGATAGTTTCCCAATTCATCTTTAGTTTGAATTTTAGCGGGTATTTACTTTACTGTTCAATTGATTAAATGTCAAGACTGAAAAGGCATAGGGCTTATTCCCCTTCAAATATCTTTTCTATTTTTAATTTTCTTCCTATTTCTTACATTAAAATTTCCCTGAGAAGCTATTCATTTTGGCTGTTGAATGTTATTCTGTCTCTCTCTGTACAATTTTTTTTTATTTTGAGACCAGGTCTCACTTATACAGCCTTGGCTAGCCTGCATTAGCTATATAAACCAAGCTGGTCTTGAATCTGCTTCTGCTCTCTCAGTACTGGATAACAGACATATGTTTCATCATGTGTGACTGAATTTTGCCCAATTCATTCAGTTTCCATGGGTTCCCTTAGCACTGTGGAATTTAGATTGTGTAGAAATCTTGAGCAGTGGAGAAGCAAAAGGAAATGTTAGGCAAGAGTTCTCTAACTGGCTGGCATGACAGCTATGCTCAGATCCACAGAGAAATCAGGCAGAAGCAGGTCTTCTCATCCCACCTCTACCAAGTTACTGAGGGACAAGGTCTTATACTGTAGCCCAGGCTGGCCTTAAACTAGGGGCTATCTTCCTATCTCAACCATCATGCCTAATTGAAGTCTGTCTTTGTCACAGGCTCTTTTCTAGATCACTGAGGTCACTTTATCTATCAGCTTTGTTAACAGTGATGACAGCTTAACAGCAGAATGCTTACCTAGCATATCCAAGGCCCTGAATTCAATTTCAAGTACCACAAAAACAAACAGAAACCACACAAAATGGCAGCAAGAAGTAGGCAAATGTCAGTATGCTCCCTTTAGAAGCACAAGACACAATACACAGCAAAAATTCACCTTGGGTTCTACATACTATATTTTGTACTACTATCTCTAGGACTTTTCTTAAAAAGACATTTTTGATTGCAGTTGATTCATGCCAATAAATTTACAGTGCTAAGAGTTATTCCAAAAATGTTTTTTGAAAAGTTTTGCTTTTTACAGTTTATGTATTTGTGTGTCTACCTGCACATATATGTGTAACTGTATGTATGTGTGAAGGATACCCTGAAACCAGAGTTATAGACATGCTGAGTGCTGGGAACCAAACCTGAGTCTTGTGCAACAACAGCAAATACTCTTAACTCATAAGATATCTCTCCAGCTTCCTCACCCCCAAGGAGGTTGAAAGTAAATCCCTTCTGTAAACACATGGTGTTGAAAGACCCCATAGGGAGTTCTCACTCAAGTCCTAGGAGACGTGCACCCAGAAAACACGAGGAGAGGTAGTTTTTATTCGGAGCTCCGGGAATGCGATTCGAGGCTCTGGGGTTAGGGGATATATATATATAGGAAAAAGGTCTGAGGGAACAAAGGAATCAGGGTGGCTATACTTGATTGGTTATTTTAAATGTAGTTCGTGCAGATTAGAGTTGAGAATTCCTAAAAAGGAGAGTGAAAAAGGAGTGCTTATTCAAGGTTCCTAATGACCTTTAGCTAATACCTAAGAAAACCAGATGGCCCATGGTCCATCACTCAATGTCCGAACACGTCCCTATCTTCATGTTTTATGTCTTCCTGACCTGGGCACTGGACACATCCTTGCATTAGTTGCCCTATCTCTGTGTTTTAAGTCTCCCTGACCTGTCAGCCCTCCTAACAGTTTACTTTGATCTGTATTCACAGGCCTGGCCCCTGTGGTTTTTGGTAATCCTCTCTAACACCGGTCTCAAATTTAACTCTTTCAATCCCAGGTTTACGTGGGCAAGTTCATGTTGAATTTTTTATTTTCCTTTTCAGTGTCAGATTGTTTTCTTATACAAGGAAAAATATCTTAACATTAGAAATAAAAGCTAGAAGAATAGAGCTGTAAACAATAGTACAGAAATGGGATCTCAGCAGAGAGTGCCTGACATATAGCTGAACACAAGGCAGTGTTTACTTCCTTCTACCATGTTGACTCATGGCTAACACCACAATCCCATCAGTATGCTCACCTCTATAGCTATTTGTCCCACTCCATCAACTACAGTTCCTTTTCTGGACACTAGACCAGTCTCATTTTTATTCCTTTCATCTGATATTTATTCTTTTCTACAACTATCCTGTTTCCTTTTTGACTGCCTTCCACATTTCCCTCCCGGGGTTCACAGTGTATGTGTGCTGCAGAGTACAACTGCCCTGAGGAAAGAATATGTAGAAGTGGGACAGAAGAGGCCCAAGCATCTCGCACTTTCCTGTCACCAGCATGCCCTATCTTTCCCTTGAGTCAGAAATCTCAGGGTTGACTTAGTTCCAGGCCTCTATTCCCTTGATTCTACTTTGTTCTGTCCTGGATCTCCAAACTACTCTTTCCCTGAGGCCTGTGAATTACAGCAGGGTAGGAAAACAGAATTACAAAGAATGAGTGTTCGTTGGCACTAAAGATCATCCCTCAGTAAAATGCACACAAAACTTAGAAAACTGAATTACTTTCTCTGATTTTTTCAAGAATAACTTATTTGCTAGAGCCAATAGCTTCAAATGAAGAACTACAGCAGCTCTTCAACTAGCACCTTAGTTCATGATTTCTCTGTTGACAATGGAGAGACAGCATGGTGCTCCAAGCAAGCCACAGATGACTACAGGACTCAGGTCAAGAAGTTATATACAGTCTTCACTGAGAAATGGTCATGCTTTTCATAGAACGCTACCACAAATGGATGGCATTCTTAATCCTTGTCTTTGATAAAGAAAAGCTAATTGTAAAAGCTATAGTAATTTTAGAAAATAGTAACGCTGTATCTATTGAGCTTATTGCTGCCTTTAAAAAAAGTTTTTTTTTTCAATTTTATGTTTAAAATTTAAAAATGTTTCATTGGGCAGCATCTTTAAAGTTAAATGAAGAGTCTTACCAATATGTTTTTTTTCTTTATTTAAATAAACAATGAGGATTACAAAAAAAAAAAAAGCCAGAAATCTGGTATTTCTTACCAAGACAATTTGAAGCATCAACTTGTTCTTTCAAAAAATCAACACACATTTTCTTCACAGGTTCAATCTGGTACTGATTTGCTGCATCTAACAAAGACTGAACATTGTTGCTATTCACAGAAATTCTGTAAGTTAAAGGGAATATTAATTTCATACAATTTTTAATTGCTTAAATAATATTACTGTGGAGTATACTCTCCTATGACATTAGGATCCCTTTAACTCCTCCATTACAGTCAGGAGCAAACCAATTTGTTACAATGATGTTTTTCTGTGTCTGACCCCAATTTTACTTCCCCCAAAAGAATGATTCTTTTTTTTTTTTTTTTTTTTTTTTTTTTTTTTTTTTTTTTTTGGTTTTTCGAGACAGGGTTTCTCTATGTAGTCCTGGCCGTCCTGGAACTCACTCTGTAGACCAGGCTGGCCTCGAACTTAGAAATCCGCCTGCCTCTGCTTCCCAAGTGCTGGGCTTAAAGGCATGTGCCACCACCGCCCGGCAGAATGATTCTTTTTAACTCACCTAGCAGTGTAAGCAAATTCCACCAGTTGTTCAATAATATCAGGTTCAGCATCTTTGAGTTCTACTTCAAAGGACTTAGATTCAAGCATGTTAGCTGAAAGAAGAGAATAAACATGAATGATACCAGCACTACCACAGGTTTAACTGAGGAACCACCCATACCAGGTGATAGTACATACAGTGAGGACTAGGACTGTTATTTCTAAAGGGAATAAATACAAAAACTTATGTTAGTAGCACCTGTTGAATTGATCTAAGTGCTTCCTCAAGTGTAAATGAGAAAGACAGAAAATTAGATTTTTTTTTCCTTCCAAGACTTAAAATAATTCAGCCTCACTCTTCTCTAATATCCCTCCAAATTCTCAGAGGCAGGTACATTATTTAACTGGATGAAGCAAACCCGAGGCAGGTACATTATTTAACTGGATGACGCAAACCCGAGGCAGGTACATTACTTAACTGGATGAAGCAAACCCGAGGCAGGTGCATTACTTAACTGGATGAAGATCACAGACGAGGATGGGCATAGTGATGCACACCTGCAATCCCAGTGCTTTGGACTGAAAGTCCCAAGCCCTGCCTTGGCTACATAGCAGGCTCCTCTCTGAGATCAACAAAACACACCTCATAAGGCAATACTGAAGGGTGTAATCAGGTTCTAGGCCTCAGCTAACAACAGTGTGCCTTTCCATTACAGTGTGTCTCATGTCCTGCTATCCTCCACTTGGGGCCAATGAAGGAGCACTCACTGTGTGACCAACAACACAGCTGACCACTCTCATTCTCTTTACTGTCTTGTAGCCTTAAGTTCTAAAAAGCTTTAAAAACTAGGAAAAAATGTTTATTTAGACTCTACCCAATTCTCATAGAAAAATACAATAGTTTTTACCTAAAAATACTTACTTGTGAACATTAAGTTAAAAAAGTGACTGGCTGCAGCCAGGACAACACGGTGAGCAGGTATCTTTCTTTCCTGGACCATAAGGATCACATCGCATAATGTTCTCTAGTAAAAAGAAAAAAAAAGCATATAAAAATGAGCTCATGGGGTTGGGGATTTAGCTCAGTGGTAGAGCGCTTGCCTAGCAAGCGCAAGGCCCTGGGTTCGATTCTTAGCTCTGGAAAAAAAAAAGATAAAAATGAGCTCATTGGTTGTAGCTCAGCAATATTAAGTATAACAAAGTAGGAACCTACCAAATGCTGTAATGCCTGTATATATTTTCCACTTATATCCTTTCTACACACTTTAGAGTGGATTTACAGAGTGTCTGTTACATAGTATCAAAACTTAGCACTATACTTCCAACAGCCAGGAGAAACACAAGTTAGTGTATTAAAAACAAGTCTGGTATATAAAGGTCAGCCGAGACTCCAGAGAGACCCTATCCTGAAAAACAAAACACAAGGCTGCAGAGTGGCGAGAGGCTGAGGAGAGTCCTCTGAGGCCAGCCAGGCTGGGCTGTGTACGGAAGGCATCCTAGCTTGCTTTGATTGTCAATAGAGTCTACTAGTCCTTCAGGGAAGCCAAAACCTTCTTTCCTGTCATACATTCTAAGGCCTTTATTGTTAGCTTTCAATGGGGGGTGGGGGTGGGGGAGAGGGGCAATTAAATTAATAATAGCATATGCATATAATTTTTCAAACACTGTAGTCTATATTTGATTTTTCTAATTTATCAATGCTTGGTAAAATCCAGAATATGGCACATTATCCAAAAAAAAGTAGCTGTCATAGCCATAATGGGAGCCAGAAAGGATTCAGACACTCAGAGTAAATGAACTGACTCTTCAGCAATCTTTCCTTAAATAGCTTGTCTCACAAACACCCTTCTGATAGAAACTGGATAGCAGCCATTTCTAAGCTAATTTCTGACCAAGACAACAGCAGTGACACTCTAGGCTGCGTGAAGGAGGTGTGTCTGCAGTAACAAACCTCAAAAGGAAGAAAAAAAGGAAAGACATCAGGGTCAGCACCTTATAGATGACTTTTAAAGAAAGGAGTACTGGAAAGACATCAGGGTTAGCACCTTATAGATGACTTTGAAAGAAAAAGCAATGTCTTTGCTGGATATCTCAAAAATAAATCCACAATGAAGCAAAAGATATTATTTATAGAGCTCACTGAAAATTTGGTGCCTAGCATTTGCAACCAGTATTCTACTGGGAGGTAACATATTCTATTTTTTTTTTTTAAAGTTTAAACGTTATGTGTATGGGTGTTTTGATTGTAAGAGTGTTTGTGTACAACATTCTACCTGAGGGAGTCAGATGAGGATGCCAATCCCCAGGGATTGGGATGGTTTTAAAATGCCATGTAGGTGATGGGAATTGAACCTGAGTCCTTTGTTGAACCATCTTTACAGCCCCATACTGTAAAGAGTGGTTTACAAATCTTGTTGCAAATCAATAATAGTTTAGTAGCTTAGCAGATACAGTTTTTGCAAATTTTAAGTTTTCCCAATTAAAATTATTAATTAAAATTAATTAATATTAATATTAATATTAATTAAAATTAAGTATTTTACTAATACAGTTTTTGAGAACTTGACATTTTCTACTATTTAATTAGCTATGTTGTGCTTATGTGAGTGTGAATGTGCATGCATGCATGCATATGTGTGTACACACATATGTGCATACACTGGCCAAAAAAGGATATCCATTGTCTCGCTCCTCCACCTCCCTCCACTCACTGACTGAATCTCTCAATGAACATAAAGCTAGCTGTCTAGGTGAGCTGGAGAGCCAGAGCACTCTCAGGACCTGATCTCTCCACCCTCCACTCACTTACAAATGCACTTGGCTGTGGGCTTTTCAGTGGGAATTTGAAACCAGCGCCTCTTGCTTTCACAGCAAGTGCTCTTACCCATTAAGCCATTCCACCAATCCTACTTTATTCTGTGAATAAAAATCCAAGTAAGATGCTAATACTTAGGAAAAAGGAAAGGAGCCACCCACAGCAGACTAAAAGAGAAACAAAACTTCAAATTTACAGTCTATTTCAAGATTTGTTAATAAGTTTTGTGAGCCAATACTTAGAATCTTATGCAGATTGTTAGCCCCTAAAGCTATTGTTACTTCCATAAAACTGAGCTTTTAAAGGTTCATTGTCTGATCACAATTAGGAAGGGTGCAAAACAAGCAGCAGTCCTTGGGTGACTTGCCATATGCCATAGTAAAATATGCAAAGTAGTGCAGACAGAATCTCTAATGTACTGTCAATAAACAAAACAAAACAAAACAAAAAACCTATGGCCTATAGGAAGGGGTAGAATGGACGATGGGACATCTGGTAGGCAAAAAGGATTCTGGGAGAGAGACATGTGGGATATTCACCAGGGAATATAATATGGAGGACAGAGCCTGGGATCTGGGCAGAAATAACTAGCCATGTGGCAGAACTTAGATTAAAATGAATAGGATATTAAGTTATAATCTAAGCAGGGAATCAACCAAAGCATAAGGCCAAGGTATTTATAAATATATTTTGAGTCTCTGAGTTGTTTTTTTTTGGGGGGGGGCAATGGGGGGGCGTGGCTTGGTGCCAGGAAGAAAAACTCGCCTTTATACAGATGGCACTCAACATGGAAGGAATGTAATTCAAAACTTTTCATTCATATTCAGTTATTAGAGCGAGTCATGGGTAGAAAGTAGGGAACAAAGGGCCCTGCTGTGCTCCAGAGCACCTCTGAGCCTGCATTCTCTCTCAGACTAACTAAATAACCCTGGGGCAGGAATTACACCCCTGTTGCTACAGCAAGAGCCAAAGGCAGCCCTTCTAAGATTAGAATGGAAGCAGGAGAACTCACTGAGCACAGCTAGGCTAGCTGGAGGGCAGGGAGACAGAGCCTGAGGGGTCACTCCTCCTGTGAACACAGAGCAGGAACACAGAAGTTCAAAACACAGCTCTCAAACAGCTGGACTACAGCCACCTCAGAGTGGGGGAAAGCCATAGGAGGCATTTGTGAGTATGTGCTGCACATACAAGGGCCCAGGACTACAGTGGCCTAAAGACAAAACTGAGGTTTTTCTGCGATTCGCCCTTCCCTGTTAGCTAGAGAGCCAAGGACCATGTATGTCAGTGTCCTGAGCTAAACAATGAAGGGAGACAAAGAAGAACACACAAAAAGAATCCAAAAGAACCAAAACTTCCGAGAAGGTAAAAAAATTGTTTTAAGGCTGAAAAGGGAAGAAAACTGGATTTAAATTTTACATATACACATAAATAATTCAAAATGGTAACTATAAACAAGAAAGGAACAATGACAGAGGTTGTCTAGTTTATCTGATCTCTTTTAAATGGCTCAAAGACACAAAAGAGAAACAGATGCATCTAAGCTGGAACTGGCATATTACTGATTATGACTATTACCACACTAATAATCCTTATTTTCACCTTAATAGTACTATTGACTTCTCAGAGATAAAGCCATAGACAAAAAAATTGAAAACTTATAATTCAGACTAAGAAAAATGCTAAAATATCAGCGATGAAGTAAAAAATGGGATAAGTAAAATTGGAAACAAGATTTAGAATTTTTTTTAAATTTATAATCAGACTGCTAAGATATCAGAGATAAAACATATGGAGAGAAAAAAATTAAGGCAGACTTCAAGAAAGAAGAGGCTGAAAAATTAGATGTTAGATTGGAGACCATAGAACAGAGGTTGGAGGATTCTTTGAATCAAATTAGGAAACATTCATAAAAATCCAATCTAGAATTTACAGTAACATCAAAAGAGACAATTCCAGATAAGAAAAATCTACAAAGGCTTAAAGAATTAAAATGGCAGCCCATAAAAAGATAATATATTGAGCTAAGAATCTAGATTCTACTTATGGGAACAATGCCATACACTAGATTATATGTTTCAGTTTATGGAATTTAGAGAATTAAGATGTACATGTGTCAATGCATCATACTACTGATATACATTCAGAATTCCAATAGGCTTCTGCCTTGAATTCTGAAAAAGAGGATTCTGAGATTGCACATTTAGTAGAAATTATGACAATTATGGAAATGCCTGCACAAATTGAGACTGACAATATTCCAACATGTCTCTAATAAAATGAAACAGTTGTTTACATGTTATAATGTGAAGCATGTTGTAGTTATAGCACACAGTCCTACAGGACAAGCAGTTGTAGGAACTATCACTCACACTCTGAAGGAAACACACTTGCAGATAAAACACGAGGCACACTGATGCTGCCTCGGCTCAGGCATCCACTGGAACACAACAAACTGTTTTAGATATTATAGCATGAAACCTGTTAGACATAATTTATAATCCTACTGGTCAAGCAATTATAGAAAGATCTAACAAAAATTTAAAATTATGCTCATAGAACAAGATGATTAAAAAAATCTTCCAGGGATAAATTAAATGTTGTTTTGCTGACTTTGAATTTTTTAGAAGTCAAACAGGTTGCAAGGTTGTTAAAAACCTCTGAATTTTAGAAAGGACCAATTAGATAAGCCTACTGGAGTCCTAATTCCATAACGGGGAAAAGGAAGTATGTTGCCTTGGGGAGGAGATTTTGCATTTGTTCCAAAAAGAAAAGCAAAGCTACATTTTCCATCCCGTGGCGGTTTGAACATTCTTGACTCAGGGAGTAGCACTATTTGGAAGTGTGGCCTTGTTGGAGTAGGTGTGGTTTGTAGGAAGAAGTGTGCCACTGTGGGTGTTGGCTTTAAGACCCTCTTCCAAGCTACCTGGAAGCCAGTCTTCACCTGTTTGCCTTGGGATCCAGAACTCTCATCCTCCCACACCATGCCTGCCTGGACACTGCCATGTTCCTGCCCTGATGGTAATGGACTGAACCTCTTAACCTGTAAGCCAGCCCCAATTAAATGTTGTCCTTATAAGAGTTGCCTTGGTCATAGTGTCTGTTCATACTACTGTTTCATAGCAATAAAATCCTAAGACACATCCAAATTGTTGAAATCAAATTTTACAGGAGGAGACCCCCCTCCCCCAAGATCTTGGCTGCAGACAGGAAGAAAGAAATCAGCAAGACCAAGAAGGCATGTAATATATATGCTGATTCCTCTACACAGGAACAGCTCGGAGACTGGCTGAGACCTAAATGTCTATACATTTCCATAAACCTTGTTGGCTATAGCATCCTCATGACTTCTTATTATATGCCATCCTTTCATATGGCATGGATGGAGATTTATATTGAAGCTTGGTTATACACTCCAAACTAATTTAAGATGTCTTTCACTTGCTCAAAAATAGAGCAGAGAACTATCTGCATGTAATGCTTCTGCCAAAACCACCATCCGTGGACTCACTGAATGCCTTATCTATCATCATGGTATTCCACACAGTATTGCTTCTGACCAAGGAACTCACTTCACAGCCAGAGAAGTGCGACAGTGGGCCCATGATCATTGTACTGGCTGGTTTTGTGTGTCAACTTGACACAGGCTGGAGTTATCACAGAGAAGGGAGCTTAGTTGGGGAAGTGCCTCCATGAGGTCCAGCTGTGGGGCATTTTCTCAATTAGTGATCAAGGGAGTAGGACCCCTTGTGGGTGGTGCCATCCCTGGGCTGGAGGTCTTGGGCTCTATAAGAGAGCAGGCTGAGCAAGCCAGGAGAAGCAAGCCAGTAAGGAACATCCCTCCATGGCCTCTGCATCAGCTCCTGCTTCCTGACCTGCTTGAGTTCCAGTCTGACTTCCTTCAGTGATAAACAGCAATGTGGAAGTAAGCTGAATAAACCCTTTCCTCCCCAACTTGCCTCTTGGTCATGATGTTTGTGCAGGAATAGAAACCCTGACTAATACAAAATTGATATGTGCACAGTGTACATTACATACTTGTGTTAATGCAGAGATGTGTATTACTTGTGAGAGTTTATGTGTTTTCAGAGAAAAAGGACCAGACACCAATGAAGACAAAACAAGTAGCCCGGTGATCCAGCCTCGAATACTGCCTCAATTGTTGTTTCATCAAAAGTTCCCCTATTTATGAACTACCCAGTTCCTGACAGTTTTACCATAGCAGAAAGCAGACTGAAATAGGTAACTTTGTTTAAATTCCCCATAAGACAATCTAGAGGGCTTAGTTTATTCTTTCATATTTATTATAACATTTTATTTGACCGACATTATCTTCAGCTATGATATGGGTTATGCCTGTTGTCTCAGTTTGAGTTTCATTGCTGTGAAGAGACACCATGACCACAGCAACTCTTATAAAGACATTTAATTTGGTCTGGCTTACAGTTCAGAGTTGTAGTTCATTATCATTATGGTAGAAAACATAGTGGCACACAGGCAAACATGCTGAAGACAGAGCTGTGAGTTCTACATCTTGATCTACATACAGCAGAAGAGGACTGTGTGTGTCACTGGGCATAGCTTGAGTATATATAACCTCAAAGCCCACCTCCACAGTGAAACAATTCCTCCAACAAGGCCACGCCCATTCTAACAAAGCCACACTTTCCAATAGTGCCATTTTCTACCATCCAAGCATTCAAACACAAGTCTATGGGGGCATACCTATTCAAACCAACACACTTGTCAAAATAAATTGCTGCCTTAGATACTGTTCATTGCTGTGAAGAGATACTATGACGAAAGCAACTTAGAGAAGAAAGCATTTACAGGCAGACAGGCAGGCAGGCAGGCAGGCAGGCAGGCAGAGATGGGATCTGGTGTGGGCTTTTGAAACCTCAGGGCTCAGTCCCCTTGACCTCCTCCAACAAGGTCACACCCATTCCAACAAAGCCATACCATTCATTCATTCATTCATTAATTCATTCATTCATTCATGTTTTGGGTTTGTTTTTGTTTTTTTTTTTGAGATAGTGTTTTTTTTCATAGTCCTAGTTGTCCTGGAACTTGTTCTGTAGACCAGGTTAGCCTTGAACTCAGAGATCTACCTGCCTCTGCCTCCCGAGTGCTGGAATTAAAGGGGGCCACTGTGGAGAACCATTCCAAGAGTGAGCGGTCTCATAAGCAAGCCCTCATTTGGCTAAGCTTGCTGCCATTGGTTGCTTCCGCATCTGGTGACCTATCCACTTTTGCTACGTGGCCCATTGGGATTGGCTAAGCTTGGGAGTACTCAACGGCTGAGGGTGGGCTGGAAGGCAGAGCTTAAGTAACAGCTCCCCAAAGGCAGAAGCAGAGAAGCCAGAAGTAGGAGAGGCAGGCAGGAGGAGCAGGAGGTAGAAGCAGGAGGGAGAAACATTGTTAAAAGGTTCTTGAAATAAACTGCAAAAGGAAGAGCTCGGGTTGTGGGTTGCGTCTTTCTTGCTGGACAGAACAGGAAAGACGTCACAGGCCACCACTTCCCAGAAAAGCTAACCCTTGTAATCCTTTCCAAACAGTTCTATTAACAGGGAACCCAAGAATTCAAACCTAAGCCTATGAAGACCATTATCTTTCAAACATTCCTTCCACTCCCTGACCCCCATAGGCTTGTAGCCATATCATAATGCAAAATGCATTCAGTAGAACTTTAAAAGTCCCCACAGTCTTTCAGTTTTAAGACTGCTCAAAAGTCCAAAATCTCTTGGAGACTCAAGGTAATCTTTTAACTGTAACCTCCTGTAAAATCAAATAGCAGAGATCACATACATCCAACATATAATGGCACAGAATATACAATTCTGAAAGTGAAGAAAGGCATAGTAAGGAAATACTGGATCAAAGTAAGTCTGAAAACCAGTAGGGTAAATTTTAAATCTAGTCTATGTTTGATGTCAAAGGGTTTATTAGATGCCTCTTCCTTTCCTGCTTTGCTGACTGCAGCACACTTCCTCTTTTGGGCTTGTTCTACATCCTGTCTGCACCCCTACTTAAGCAGGTATCCCCTGGCTCTGGTATCTCCAAGAGCGTTCTTAAGGATCTTCAGTGCAATCAGGTGTCATCTTCATGGCTTCATACAATGGCCTCCCTGGGTCTCCATGCACACACTCCCCTGCCAGCAGCCTAGCCTTAGCAGCTTTCTTGAACTGCAGAAGGACATTCCACATCACTTTCATTTCTATGCCTTGACAAAACCAGAACCAGGTGGCTGATCCTGCCAAATTCTTCTGCTTGCTGGGGACAGGAGCAGAATCCCCTCCTTGACTTGCACTTTATTTGCTGATGGCTTCTGGGTTACAAGATTAACTGGGTGCAGCCTCACTCTGATGGGTACCAATTATTGCATTCTATTTTGAATCCAACCTTTCTTTAAACTTCAAATCTCCTGAAGCACAAGACTTGGTTCCAGTATTACACTTCCTGGTGCTTTTTCTCCTCAAACTGTATATTTTGCATTTCTCTTGCCAAGTTTGCTCCTTTTCATTTTGTTAAGTTTCAAAACTGGGACAAATGGCTGATGTGCCTATTTAACATGAATATAAACCTGGCTTCCAAATCCCTCAGTCCCTACCTGTTACAGGATATGACTGGTATAGTCTACCCTCCTACTCTGAACTCTCCAGCCCAGGGGCCCTGCCCTTCAAGAGAGGCTCCCCTCCCCTCCCCCCACATGGCTCAGGGTCATAACCACTCTGGACTCTCCCAGATGTGTCTGCCTCTGATTATACTCTCTCTTTTATCTACAATAAACTTTCTCCTCCACTATATCTAGGAGCAATCCTGTCCTGTCCTGCCAAATATTGTAACAGGGACTGAGGGATTCTGAGAGAATCTGGAGGCCAGGCCTAATTTCACGTTAAATAGGCACACCTCAGCTATCTGTCCCAGGTCTGAAACTTAATACATAATATATCTGAATAAGACTGATTACTAATAACTCTGAGAGTCACTACACTAAGCTGTCTTGAAATCTCCTCTACCAATGACACTGATCCAAAACACTTCAATTTGGCTTCTGCTAAAATTTTAGGACAATGGCAAAGTTCTTTGCCAAGACAGCACTACAGTTGCTAGGCCACTTGCTAAAATTCATCCCCTCCTGAAACCTCCTGAGCAGGGCTTACATAGTCCACATTGCCCTCATTACTACTATTCTCAACGCTCCTACTAGGATGGCCTATTAAGCCATACTTAAAACATTCACCGAGGTATTTTATATTATTTGTAACTATTGTGAAGGGTGTTGTTTCCCTAATTTCTTTCTCTG
>NW_022196901.1:18796609-18798168 GCF_008632895.1 Mastomys coucha | reverse complement strand
AAAAAAAAAAAAAAAAAAAAAAATTCAACCTTTTTTTTTCTAGTCCAAAGTCCCAGTATTCCATATTCCTCCAAACAACAGTATGGTCAGACTTGCCATAGCAATACACCACTTTCTGGTATCAACTTCTGTCTTAGTGTTCTGTTGTGTGAAGGGACACCAGGACCAAGGCAACTCATACAAGAAAACATTTAACTGAGATCTTGCTTACAGTTTCTAAGGGTTAGTCCATTATCATGTTGGAGGGAATGGCAGCAGGCAGACAGGAATAGAAATGGAGAAGTAGCTGAGAGCTATATTGTAATTTGAAGGCAGGAGGGAGGGAGGGATGGAGGGGAAAAAGGAGAAGGATGGAGGAGGGAGAAGGGGAGGGAGGGAGGGAGGGAGGGAGGGAGACTGTGCTGGCATTGGAGTTTTGAAAACTCAAAAGCTTACCTCCAGAGACATACCTCATCCAACAAGGTCATAGCTACTCCAATAAGGCCAAACCTTATAATCATGCTCTAACAGTGCCACTAACTGAGGACCTTTTTCATTCCAACCACAACTGTTACCCCAGTGTGGTTAAAAGTCAGTCATGAGTATACTCCTGAGTAGACTGTAGATTCAACCATAAATAGATAAGATAAATCAATAAAAAGACAAATGAGACTGGGGAGATGACTCAGTAGTTAAACTGTTTGCTGAGTCTAAGGACCGATTGGATCTTCAGAACCCAAATGCAATGCTGGATGGGCATGGGTCTGCCTGTCATTCCAGTCTTGGAAGGTAGAAAGAGAGCTGGCTAAAGAATTCAGCAATATTCACAAACCCAGGTTTCAATGAGAAGTCTTACCTCAGGAATAAGGTGGAAAAACTTTCTATGGAGTAGGATTCTGACATCAACCCTGGACCTCTGACCTGCACACACACAGATACACACATGCATACTGCATGGAAAATGGAAGAAGGAGGAGGAGGGAGGAAGAGAAAGGAGGAAGAGGGACAGGAGGGATAGAGGAAGAAGGAAGAAAGAAAAAAACAAAGGGAAATAGTATCCTTACCACAGGATTAAAAGTACCTTTTGGGGTTGTTAGTAAAACAGACTCAATTCAGAGTAAAACTGAAGACACAAATTTTAAAGCCTTTCTGGGAATTGTGTTTATTCCAGAACGCTAAGAAAAGTAAGGCAGTTAGCAAAAAGGTGGTTCTACTAGCTGCTCTTGGTGACCTAGCAGCTGCTTACATAATCACCAGCTGCATAAAAGGTGTATGCCTGCACAGAAGGGCCCCAGCAAAGCTAGATCTCTCTTCTCTCTCTGCCTTCTCTCTTTGTCCCCTCTGATACCTCTCTGTCTCCCTGCCTCTTTCTAGATGGTCTTTGATTCTCCTCTTCCCCAATCAACTTCTTACACGAGATCAATAAACCTCTTACATTGTATTTTCTGTGTAGTGTAATTTCTCAGGGAGTACACTCCTACTCAATTATCTTATCAAAGACTAGACTTGAATATGCATCCAATCTGAGTAATACAAATAGAAAAGAGAGAAAAAAACCATAAAACTAGACTATATTAGAA
>NW_022196901.1:18784775-18796599 GCF_008632895.1 Mastomys coucha | reverse complement strand
GCTGGGATTAAAGGCATGCGCCACCACTGCCCGGCAGAAGAGAATTTTTTAAGGGAAAGATAAACAGTTCTGAAAGAGAAAGAAATAGTTTAACTATCCTCTGGGGGAAGGGAGGACAAGACACACTATTCTGTTATTTGTTAGAAGAAAGGACAGCATTATAGACCAAAAAAAAAAAAAAGTTGAGAAAAAGATGAATTCAGTTGAAGACTAAACTATTTCTCTCAGAAATAGAGCCTATATCTACAAAGTTTTATAAGATTCTTTTGAAAGCTAAATAATTTTCTCTTTGAGCTAAAGCCCTTCTTTAAAATCTAAGGAGGAGTTTTGCCTGCACTATTAAGTACCTTTAAAGGTGATAATGGTTGGAAGACAGGAGTGGGAGAGGCTACAGTGGAATGTATCTAAGAAGTTATGGAAATAAGACTTTAGAACTCCTCAATCCTAAACATAGACCTCTTACAATTTCCAATGTGGAAAACTCAATTTTAAAAAAGCAATGGAGGAACAACTATGAGCAGATCAATCATCTGGAACCAAAATCAAAAGAAAAGTGTGTGTGTGTGTGTGTGTGTGTGTGTGTGTGTGTGTGTACACCTTATCAATGTCTGGTTTACCTACCAAATACAACACATAAGCAAGTAAGCTGGGGCTCCTTGAAAGAAGGGAAAAGGCACTAGAGACACTGTCCATTTTGTTATAAATGAGTAAGAACTTGTCTTTTGCTCCTTTGTTCATAAAGTCTGGAAAATTCAAACATCCAGGAAAGAAGGTTTTAAGGGCACCCTCTAAAGGTGACACTATCCCCATAGAACCACAGGCCTTAAAGACATCTGCTATATTCTCCAACTACTACAAATTAAGTATAAAGAGGAAAAACTCCTTCAAGAAATAGGTTTATAGATAGAGGAACTCTACAATAGGATAGACTTAGAAGAGATACATCCAAGGTGCAGGACAGTCTGGAGGAGCAGAACTACAGAAGATGCAAGACCACAATTTGCTCTGCCCAGCCACTGGCTGCAAACAGGGGTAGGTAACTTCTCCCACGAGGGAGGGAACAAGACCACAATCTGCTTTGCACAACCACTGGCTGCAAACAGGTAGGTAACTTCTCCCATGAGGGAGGGAAGCTCTGTCACTCAAGAGAACTTGGGACCTTCAGCTACACAAGATCCATCCAAACAAACAACTAAACCAAAACCAAAACCACTGAACCTTGCAGAATTAACAGAGACAAAGAAAAGAAATGCAAAGGAACCTGGGTACTCAAGTCTATCCATTTGCCAAGCTTCTAACATTTTGCACAAGAAAAAAGAATGGGGGGCTGGCGAGATAGCTCAGAGGGTAAGAGCACTGACTGCTCTTCTGAAGGTCTTGAGTTTGGATCCCAGCAACCACATGGTGGCTCGCAACCACCCGTAATGAGATCTGACGCCCTCTTCTGGTGTGTCTGAAGACAGATACAGTGAATTACGGCAGAGCGAACGGGGCTGAAGCGAGAGGGGCCAGCAGAGGTCTTGAGTTCAATTCCCAACAGCCACACACATGATAGCTAATGGCCATCTGTACAGCTAAAGTGGACTCATACACATAAAATAAAATAAATCTTTAAAAAAGAAAAAGAAAAAAGAATGAATCATGTACTAGAGAAGCAGCAGTGTACACGGACAAAAATCTCTACTTTAAGAGATAAATAGGCTGGTGAGATGGCTCAGCGGTTAAGAGCACCGACTGCTCTCCCGAAGGTCATGAGTTCAAATCCCAGCAACCACACGGTGGCTCACAATCATCCGTAATGAAATCTGATGCCCTCTTCTGGTGTGTCTGAGGACAGCTACAGTGTACTCATTTATAATAATAAGTAAATTAAAAAAAAAAGAGAGAGATAAATAGTTCCCCTGGAGGGATAATTCCTCCGAGCTGAGTTTTGTCTGACACCCTAAAGAGCAAAGATTGGGGGTGGGGTGGAGATGTACGAAACCTGTTATTATTAGCCAAAGCTAAGATTTTTTTTCTTTGAAAATTATCTGTGCTGAGCCAAGTGTGGTGGCACACATCTTTAATTCCAGAGGCAGGGAATCTCTGAGTTTGAGGTCAGCCTGGGTTACATATCAATAGCCAGGACAGCCAGGGCTATACAGAGAAACCCTGTCTTGAAAAACAAACAAACAAACAATTATCTGTTCTGTCAAGTAATGTTTTACATTTTACTTTGTATTTATGCTCTCTCATTGGGCAAAGTTAGAGTATGATAGATGAATTAAAAATGCCCTCTTTTCTTTTGAATGAAGTGAAAATCAAAATATGTTCTCTTTCAATTCCCTCATACCTTTTACCTCTGCTCCCAATATTAATGTATGCATGCACATGCACATGTGCATACATATACAGAGAGAGAGAGATAGAGTGACAGAGAGAGAGAGAACATTCCAGTAGTTTTATAGTTTCTTCTTAAAGCAGCAGAATCTATTTTCGAAGAGTCTTAATCTCATTTGGGAAGAGGAAGGGTCCAGTTTGGGATGGAGGAAGACAAAGGGTGTTGTGGATGGGCCTGGTGCTGTTCTTGTGAACCAATCCCCTAATATCACTGGGTGAGTAGGTGGGACTTCTGGGTTGGATGGAGGAAGAGAGGAAGCAGAAGGGAGTTAGGTCCTTTTTGGAATAGGGACAGCAGAGGGGTAAGATGCAGTTGCTAGAGTTTCCCAGTATCATCTACAAGGATTCACCACTGGAGGAATCAGATTTAAATAAGGCTTACAAGATTAGGTTTTAGTTGTTGCACCCAGAGATTGAGTTACCATTGTTTCTGAACTAAGTTGGTGTTGTGTTTTCCTTCACTCGGTGGCTCAAGAAAGGTATGGCAGCAAAGCATGGGTTTGCCAGAAGTGCACCACAAAGGCCGTGGGGGATTTGAAGCATGGGGTTGGCGTGGTAGTGATCCGCCAGTAAGAATCTAGTGAGCTAGGTGGGGAGATTGAGGAGTTCTGAGTCAGTCTTCATTGCCGGCAAGCACATGGCTGGCCAGGCACCAGGGGAGAGAGTTGGAGGCACAAGTGCAGGAACGTATCTGTTCACCTTTCTTACTATTTCTAGCAACCAAAGGGGGATGTGTAGGCATAGGAATAGATGAATACAATCAAAGAACACTATATTCATGGAGAAGAATGTAAGAATGAAATCTATAAGCTGGAGATAGTAAGTGGTTAAGAGCACTGACTGCTCTTCCAGAGGTCCTTAGTTCAATTCCTAGCAACCACAAGGTAGCTCACAACCATCTGAACTGTAATCCGACACCCTCTTCTGATATGTCCTAAGACAACGACAGTGTATTTACATAAAACAAATCTTTAAAAAAGGAGCTTTAAAAAAATGAAATCCACTATTTTATACAGTATGTGCTCATGTTGATTTCCTATAAGAAAAAAGATCTAATTTCATATAATGTTGTCTTGTTTTTTAGATATTTTCTCTACCTAGCCCTGGCTCTCCAGGAGAGAAAGAATACAATATGTAAGAACCTGTTGGCTTGGCTGACCTGGAACTCATAAAGATTTACCTGCCTCTAGTTCCAGAATGCTGGGATTAAAGCTATGTGCTGCCACCACACCTAGGTCATAGAACTTATACTGAACGGTTTCTCTGTTGCCAGAATTAATAGCGTTTAGGCTGTAGGACAGGGAGGCAGGCTACTTTTAGCCAAGTTTACCCTAAAATCGAAGCAGAAAGACTTGCAATTTGGCCAGAAAAGCCTGTGTAAAGTTGGGGGCCAAGAAGACATGGTTTCTGAAGAGTTGGAGCTACTGTTAAGAAGCAACTAGGAACTTAGCATCAGGGCAACAGGAAAGATGCCTTGAAAGCTTCAAGAATTGGCCAAGCTCCAGCCATTCCAGGCTCAAAGATATGGATGTATTAAATTCACTTGAATGACTTCCTCTTAAGAAAAGAGAACCTTCAAGACAGCCTGCTCCCAAAGGGCTTCCTAGGAAGTTGATTTCCTCAAGATTCATTTCACTGTGCCCAGTCACTCCAAAATCATGGCAGTTTTAGTCTGTAAGTGCCTGGTTACGGTTTCAAGCTGCAGTTGATGGAAGAACCGTGATACTGTGGTGATGCTGCTTTTACAGGCAAGCCACGATAGATCTGTGGAACCCCATGAGGACAAAAATGCAATGATTAAGGTTTGGTGGCTAAGTCTGGTAGGTCTCCTTTCTTCCTCCCTCAACCTGCTTTTACCAGGACTTAATCCCTGGCCAAACAGCACTTACTGTTACTTATTAAGTCCCCATAGAGCCTCCATCCATCTCCCAGTGAACTGTTCCCTGGACTCAAGTGTTTCTGCTCGGATGAAAGGGCATCCTGTGACAAGAGGGCCCAGGAACCACCCAGCTGAGGTGGGACAGTGTCCCAGTGGAAAAGCATCCTTAGAAACAGAAGCTCGGGAACCACACAGCTCTGAGAGGAAGCCTCAGCTCCCAAGGGAGGGCATCCCCAGTGACTCAGCCCTGTTTCTTCTCTTCCCTTCTTCCCTTCTCTTTATTGCTTCTTCTTGGCTTCTTCCTACAAGAGAGTCACACCAGGCAGAAAATCTCATGAAAGAGACTTATTGGAGGGTCTAGGGTTAAGAGGGATGAATCTAGAGATGGCTGCCCTCTGTTCCTGGGAGTAGACAACAGGAAACTGGACAAGGGGGCAGTGCTTATATAGGATTTCTGAGGGGTGGAGCTTCTCAGGGCAGAGATTTCTAGAGTGAAGATTGGTGGGATTTCAAGTCGTGAGCTTGGGGTAGCTTAGGGATTGGTGGGTTTTTCTGCTCAGGGATTTTTTTTCATCCCCTTTTCCCTACATCAGGCCTTGGTTATGATGGGAAGTCCTTCCTGGCTACAGTTGGCTTTTGCAGAGGCAGGGCTGAGGAGGAGGCTGGAGAGCTACCACTGTGGAAGCTCCCGCGGTGGTGTGTCACAAAGGAAAGGTGTCTCCACTGCGGACAGTTACTCTTGTTGGAAGTAGGCTGAGGCAGGAAAGGCACTGGGCCACCATGGACAGCTCCTGCAAGGGTTGCAGGCTGAGATGATGTTGTGGTACAGTCATTTAACAAAAGCTGCCTTTGTGGACAGCTCCTATGGGACATTTTACTGCTGTGGCCTTAGGCTGGGGCAGGAAGGAGGGACCTGTCATCACTTTGACAGTTTTTGTGGTGTGTCGCTCAGGGACTTCACTCAGTCCCAGTATCAAGCCTCACCCATGGTGCTGGCAGTATGTCCCTCTGATTCTGCCCACCCCCACCCAGGCCACCTGTACCAGTACCTTCCCTTAGCAATTAATCACATGGCCATTAGTATTAGTACATCTTGGTCCATCTTCCTGACATCTATTCAGGGATCTCACCTAATTAAGCACGTACATAGCCATCTCGTCCCCAATGACCTCTTGATAGCCAGGGAGTCGAAACCTCCCAGCCTCCCCACTTGCAGATCAACCCCAAGTTATCTCGGGGTGCTGAGTAGCTTTCTATTTCCTACATCATCTGAAACCTGCCAAAATGGAACAGAGTAACTCCCATTCACTACAACTCAACCAGAAGTATCAAACATACCCTGCAGTAATATTCCCCAAAGAGGACAACCCAGATGAATCTCAAGACAGAACTGAAAAGAACAATTATAAACATGGTCTAAGAGTGTAACAGGGAAAACAACTGAATGAACTTAAAGAAAACAGGAATAAACTTATCATTTAGCCCAAAACAATGCAAACAACTGATTGAAATAAGGATACAAATATAAATATACTTGAGATATAAATATATATAATATATGAATATAAATATATTGGGGTATATATATAGTTGGGATATAAAGAGTAAACTCAACAAAGAATCTGAAATACTGAAGAAAACCAAGGCTGAAATAAAGATGGAAAAAAATTCAACAGTCAGTCAGAAAAATTCAGTGGAAAGCCATACCAACATGTAGCTCACCTAAATGAGAGACTAGACATGAAGACAAGGTAGACTATTGCCCACTAAACTAAAAAGGATTATGTTAGAAAAAAACAAAAACAAAACCAAAAACCAAAACAAAACTCCCCAAGAAATAACTATGAAGAAACTTTGGGACATCATGAAAGATTAAATCTATGAATCATGGGCACAGACAAATGAGAACAACTTCAGATCACAGATACAGACGAGATCTTCAAATAACTCCCCAGAACTAAAAGGAGATGCCTATTTAGATACTAGAGGTACAGTCTACCCCACTTCCTGTTCTCCTTCATTCCTCTCTCCTTCCTGCATAGCTGAAACTGTATCTGACCAGCTTGCTTTCTGTGGCCATGCCTTTCTTACCATATTAGACTATTCCTCTGGAACCATAAGCTTAAGTAAACCTTTTCGGGCTGGAGAGATGGCTCAACTGCTAAGAACACTGACTGCTCTTCCAGAGGTCCTGAGTTCAATTTCCAGCAACCACACAGTGGCTTATAACCACCAATGGGATCTGACACTCTCTTCTGATGTGTCTGAACACTGCAACAGTGTAGTCACATATATAAAATAAATTAAATCTTAAAAACAAAAAAAGTAAACCTTTTCTTCAAATTGCTTTTACCATGGTATGTTAGATTTAATGCCTGCTTCAACAACAGGAAACTGATGATCCATACTGTACATTTGGCAAAGAACCTGTAGCTAGAAACAAACTACTACTATATTTTGTTAAACTGATATAGTATCTAACTGTCCTAAATACTTATTTCTAACCCCTAGACTAGTCCAGAGCTTACCTCCTCAGAGAACGTTCTTTTGGCAGTGGATGGAAGTTAATACAGAAGACCAAAAATGATCACAGTGCAGAGATTAAGTCACTGTGGAGTACTCATCCCCAAACGGAACCCACTACACACAGACCTCTGAACACAACAGGCAGTTGCACTCACAAACTCTCAACAACTATAACTGTTACACAAAGCTGCACTCCTACATGAGCTGCTGCATAGATGCTGAGGGACAGTCAGGTTTCTTTGGGGGTAGGTACCCTAATTAGTTAACTGTGCTTCACTGGACAGCCCTACAGCAAGATGCAGGACAACACTGGACCAGCAAGTTTTATGACAGCGGGAAGCTGATATGGCCAAGAGAATTGAGAGTTGGAGGGGAGAGAGAAGAATGGATTTGATCAAAATAAAATGTGCTCATGTAAAAAAACTAAACTGAAAAAGATCTTTACAAAACACAACCCAGGAATCTCCAAAATCAGTCATTTTTGTAATTCCTGAGCCGTACGCCTCAAAAGTGGTCAAATCAGTGGATGGCCCCTCCTTCCCATCCCAGCCTACCCCACAGCTACAGTAGGAAGTCCCACAGGAGCTGTTGAAATAAATGGTGGTTCCTGTCAAAGTGAAGGCACCTCAACACCTTCAGCCTATAGCTGTTACAGGAGCTGTCCACAGTGGTGGATCTCCTCTCCAACCTCTGCGAGACCTGTCTCACAGGAGCTGTCCACAGTGGCACACCTCTTTTCCTTAGGAGCAGCTGTCTTTCTTGCCTCAGCATACAGCCTTCATAAAATACCACTGCAGGAGCTATCCCACAGGAGCTATTCACAGTGGCAGCACCTCCTCTCCAGCCTCCCCAAGCAGCTCCACAGATATGGTGCCTCAGCCAATACCACCTGCAGTCAGGACTTCCCATCCTAACCCATGGGTCCAATGCAGGGAAAAGGGGTTAAAAAACAGCCGCAATCCCTGAGCTTCCCACAAAACACCAATCCCTGAATTCCCTAAACTCAGTACTTGAAATCCCACCCGTCCTCGATCTGGAAATCCCTGTCTGAAGAGCTCCACCTCCTATGAAATCCTACATAAGCCCTGCCTTTTGTTCAGTTCCCTGCTGTCCACTCCTGGAAGCAGAGAGCAGCCATCTCTGGGTTCATCCCTCCACACCCTGAACCCTCCATTGTTGTTTTTAAAAATTAAATTCCAGTTGTTAGATTTTTACCAAATGAAGACCCAGGTGACTTTCCTACTCCACCAATGTCCCAGAAGGAGACCTTCTCCTTCTCCACCGTTTTAAATACCTGTCCCTCCTTTCTGCTATGTTCACTTCCTCTCAGCTGGTTTCTTGCTCTGCCCCTTGACCTAGGGACTTTACTCTTGGATTAAAGGTGTGTGCTAGGCAGAGCCATACAAGTACTTGTTTACAATAAACACAAAGTTCTTGGGTTAACCATGTGTCCTGGGGCTGAGCCATATCACAACAAGGTTTTTGCCAGTTCATAATCTTGGGGTTCACAATGTGATCAAATATCTTGCAACACTCCAAGAAATCTCTTTTATGAGACTTGCTGCCTGGTGTAACTGCCTCATTGGAAGAAGCCAAGGAGCAATGAAGAAAAGAGAAGGATGGCAGAAGTGGAGTGGGGCTGAGGTTCCTCAGCTCAGCTGGGGATATCCTCTCCCGGGAGCTGCAAGGCCTCTGCTGAGGCTTCCTCTCAGAGCTGTATGGTTCCTAGGCTCCTGGGTCTCAGGATCCCCTTCCATTGGACACTGTCCTACCTCAAGAGCTGTGTGGTTCCTAGGCTTCCATCCCAGCAAAAGCACTTACAATTTTAGCTAGCAAGCCTATCCAGTTCTCAAATAGGCTTTGTGTTTCTATCACAGAACTGGCAATAAGAGGTTTAACATAAGGTTTTAAATGGCAATTATATTTGAACTCACTTCATAGTGAAAAAAATGCAAATTATGATACTCTAAAGACATGCCCCTCAATATATTAAGAAACACATAGATATTAACATTAAAAAGTACATTGACTATATATGAATAACAGTGATTATGATCCAGCCTTGTAGAGCCTTCTCTTTATATTAATGAAATTAATCAAAACAAAAGGTTAGGGAAATCAAATGGCAATCTAATTTAATTAAATAAGATGCCATTGTTCACTCATTAGGAGAGCTAAAGTAACAAATGCCATCAATACCAAGCTGTCAGAAGTATACATTTGGTACAATTATGTTGGAAAACTTGAGAACTATGTGTTAAAATCGATGTGGTATGCTCTATAACTCAGTAACTTCCCTCCTTGGCACTTGCCAATAAAAGCACAAACATATACACACCATTAAGACATAAAAAACATTCAAGCCAGTATTCTTTTTTAATGTTTTTACTTATTCTTTGAGAATTTAATGTGTTTTTGATGATATTCTTCCCGCTAACTCCTCCCAGAACCTTTCTACTTCCCCAACTTCATGTTCTTTCAGTGTTTAGATTGTTCCCCCTTTCCTTTCTTTTTTCCTTTTTCTGTTGAGTCTTGTTTCATAACTAACAATACACTGGATAAATCATGATATATTTATATAATGAAGAAATACCATATTCCATAAGGAATGAGCTACTTAGTACTACACACTAAAACACAGATAAAGCCCACTAATACTGGTCTTAAGAAACTGAAGCATGATGCCAGGGCATACTTCAGTGTGGTATAGCGCTTGCTCAGTATGTACAAGGCCTAGTATGTACAAGGTCCTGGGATTAATCTCCAGTGAGGTATAAGAGAAAAAATGGAAACAAAATAAAATAAATTCATAAGATAATGATAATTATCATGAGAGAAAGCAATTGAGAAGGCACAAGAAACCTTTTTTGTACTGGTCACATTTTAGCCCTATTATTAGGAATGTATTCACTTTCAGATTTGTAAAACTTACAAGTGTAAGGGTTTATCAGAATGTTCACTTTAAAAACAAAAAGACAGAAATGACCAGGATGATGAAAGAAAAAGCACAAACCCCAAAAAGCTAAGGCTGCTGTCTCTGCAGAATGCGACTTCACAGTCTGTCTGTACCAAACCTAGTTCTGAAACTTACATACACTGGTAATTAAACAATGGGACAAAGGCGGGCCCTTTCAGAAGTAACTAGGTATTAGGGGATCCAGCCTCAGGAACACAATATGGTTCCTATGAGAATGACTTAGGGGCTGGAGAGATGGCTCAGTGGTTAAAAGCTCATACTGCTCTTGCAGAGTTTGGTTTTAGCACCACATGGTATATTTCACAAATGCCTGTAGCCTCAGGTCCAGGGGATCTGGTACCCCTGAATGTACCTGCAGTTATGGGTACTATCCATCTACATGCACACAATGCTCTTTAAAAACAAACGAGTAGCTTCCCTTATGACTGAGTTTTTATAAGAATGCCTGACACTTTCCCCCAAGCCTCAGCTGTCCTCTAATAAGCAAGCCTTGCTTCCACACAAGGCGGATCCCTTTCTGATTTTCATGGTGCACTATATGGTCCCCAACAGATGCTGAACAGATATTGGTAATGTCTTGGACCTCCAAAATTGAAAACTAAATAATTGTTTTCTTCACAATTACTAATCTTTGATTATTTTGTTATAGAAACAAAATAATGACTGTGTAGCAGTACATAAAAGAAATGACCTAAATTGTGTTACCTAAATCCATAAACAAATTAGCAGGTAGGGTAGGGACTGCAATTGCGGTATGCTAATCTCCACCTGTTAGGAAATCTTAAAAGAACATTTCAGGGTCTATGCAGAGGGCCCTTGTCATCCAAGCACTTATTTCCTTCATTGGCAATGCAATGAGGTTTAAAATTTAACAAAATGTAACACAAATTTGAGATACAAAGTATTTACCAAAGAACAAGAACACTTGTAAAACTCAAGCCTTTTCTTGGCTTCTGCTTCAACCTACCCCTATCAACTGCCCTTGCCAGTCATTCTTAGTTAAATCTTTCCTGTGTCATGAGCAACACTGTATGAACAATAATCAACTACAAAGTGAAACTATACATGTTTTTTAAAAATGTGATTTGTATGAAAATGGCTCCCACAGGCCCATAGGGAGTGGCTCTATTAGGAGGTGTGGCCTTCCTGGAGGAAGTATGTCACTGTTCAAGTCAGGCCCAGTGTCTTTTTCTGCTGCCTGCAGATCCAGATGCAAAATTCTCAGCTACCTCTTTCAGCACCATGTCAGCCTGCATGCTGCTATGCTTCCCACCATGATGACAATGGACTGAACCTCTGAAATCTGTAAGCCAGCCCCAATTAATGTTTTCCTCTGTAAGAGTTGCCTTGGCCATGGTGTTTTGGGACTTTGGATTAAGAAAGCAGTTGAATGTTTTAAAGTCTTAAGCCATACTAGTAGGAACAAGGAAAACAGTAGGTTAATGAGGTGGCAGGGCTGGCTCAAATGGTTCCAGAGAAGAATATCAGTTTGTGGGCTAGAGATGATGCTTTTGATATTTTGGTGAAGATTGCAGCTGCTTTCTACCCTTGTCCTTTGTGGTTATTAGAGCCATTTTATATAGATCTATAATAAAAAGGAAGAAGATGAGCAAGAAAAATATACAAAATGAACAGTTTGAGGAGAAAAGGTACACCAGGAAATGTAATGATCCTTGTGCTCAAGGAGATGAAAAGTTTGAAAAGCCTGATTCCAAATGTAATATAGGGAGTGCTGACCTCAAGTCAGGACTCCATCCAATTACTCTTTCTTGTGAAATACTTTAGGGCCAGACACAATGGTGCACACTTTAATCAATCGCAGCACTCAGGAAGCAGAGGCAGGCAGATCTCTGAGTTCAAGGCCACCCTGATTTATAGACCAAGTCCTAGGACAGACAAGATTAAGCAATAAAGGAAACCATGGTGATAATGTTTTGAATAAGGGGTCCATGTTCTAGCCCCAGCAAGTATTAGAACTTGGCAATAAAACCATAAAACAAGCTGGGCAGTGGTGGCGCACGCCTTTAATCCTTGCACTTGGGAGGCAGAGGCAGGTGGATTTC
>NW_022196901.1:18781776-18784765 GCF_008632895.1 Mastomys coucha | reverse complement strand
GGAGTCCATAAGGCGACTAGAATGCTAGGAGTCTATCACAGCTCAACAAAATTAAACAATGTAAATTGATACAAAACGGCTCTATGTAGCTCTCTAAAATGCAGGAATCCACCACGCTGATAAAATGCTACGGGAGTCTGAAATACACCCAAGTCAATGATGAACAAACATAAAACAGATTAAGTTAGCTACAGCAGAAGGGTCAGATCCCCAAGCGCTCACCAAACACCCATATTCTTCTTTGTATTCAGTAGCATAACCTTGATTTCTCAGTAACTCTAATAAATGTATTTCTATTTGAACAAAAAAGATGTCACAATAGTCTAAAGCTAAGTCTAAGAAATGTGAATTAATTTTAAAATCAAAGAACCTAAGTAACAAGCTGGTTCAGACAATCTTCTGTAACACCTGATGCTGTGATTTTGTTGCAGCCTATCTATTTAAGGAGTGAGGTAATGCTTTACAAAGCTCCAGCCCACGGATGACAAGGTTTGGAATAGTAGGATATACCAGAGTGAGCTTAAACAAATGTAAGCACCAGTGAGCTCCATTTAATTACCACTACAGGTACACATCAAAGTCACCTGCAACCTCAAATCATCAATTCTGTAGATCTCAAAAAGGTTACACAAAAAGAACACGAATATGACAAGAGATACATTTTAATAAAGAAGCCAGCCATTCACAGCTATGTCAGCATAAAAGCCAGGAAAGATCTAGGCATTGAGAACATAGTATCCACTGCCAGCAGAGCAGTGTGCCAGCTTGTGAACAAAGAGAAGACAGCTGCGACCGGTGTTTGCCTGAAGAAATCAGGAGTTGGTATCTTCCGAAATAAATCTTAAAGATTCTTCTGCCGCCATACTCACAGCAAAAGCGCCAGAAAGGCGAACTAGGGTTTTCAATCACTCAAGCTTACATAGTGCTTTGCCCTCTTGAAAAACAGATCTCAGAGTCAAAAAACTGACGAGCATCCCCAGAATCCATAATGTGTTCTCTACCAAGTAAAGCTAAAAAAACCAACCAAGCGGTGTTCCCTGCTTACCGGTCTACCGGAGATTATAATCTAGTCAATTAAAACGCCTATCTACTGTCTCCATCGTTAAACCGTGCCTTTCATCAACCCACCTTTCAACCAAATATTGCTGTTTCTCCAATACACAGCAAAATCAAAGACAGCACAAAGACCCTCTTGGTAACAGTGGCGCCAGAACCCTTAGAAAACCATTATTTACTGGTGACTGGTGTCGCCCCAAATGAGCAGGTATGGGATGATTTGTCAACTAGTGCCACCTGGGTGACAGGTCGGCGGGGCGGGGAGCTTCCCTCCGAGAGGTCCAGGACACCGCACGGTAACGGAAGGCTCCAGGCCTCACGGAGAACTGGAAGAGACCGGTTACACAACCGCTCCGTAGGCCCCCCCGCCCGCCCGCCCCAGGAGTCCCCGTCAAGCGGGCCTCGGAAGCCCCGTGGCGGAGCAGGCCGCCAGCCCAGGCGCCGGGCCCCTACGCCTCCCCCCCAGCCCACCCTCTCCGCCGCCAGCCTCCGCCGGGCCCCTGCCCCCCCGGCCCACCCCGCCGCCAGCCTCCGCCGGGCCCCTGCCCCCCGGCCCACCCACCCCCCTCCGCCGCCAGCCTCCGCCGGGCCCGCACCTGTTTCCTCATGTTGTTCATGACGCCCATGAACCCCGCCAGCAGCCTGGCTTCTTCGCGAGCCGCAAGTTTCTTCTCGGTTTTCTTCTTGCTACTCTTCTCCACGCCGGAGGTGGCCATCCTCTCTCTGCCCTCTGCGGGTTCGCGGCGACGGCTTACCCGCCACACGCGGCGGTCGGGAGCACGGCTGTGGCGGGGAAGCGCGGGGAACTGCGGGAGCGCCGAAGAGGGACGAGACAGAGCCAAGTCGGCCACGGTTGCGAACGAAGGGAGTCCCAAGCATGCGCACTGGGTCGGGCCCCTCCGAGGGGGGCGCTCGAGGGGGAGGGGGCGGGGCCTGCGTCACAGCCCCGCGACGCCCTAGCAACCGCGTCCAAGCTCACGGGCGCCTTTTTTCTACCGAAGGCCGAGTTCCCAGGTTTACACTTCGTGATGATCTTTTCTGGATAATTGTATGATAGGAAAACGAAAACGTCTCCCAATGGCGTAAGCTTCCTGAGAACAGGGTCAGTTCTTCACTGCCCTTTCAGACTCGGGCTCATTGTAGGCGCTCAGTAACTATTACATGAAAACTGCATACTGCAAGGCAAAAGGTTACTTAGGATGAGCACAAGAATTACTTGTCTGGGATTCAGAAAGCAAAGCCATTGTCCTGTCGATTTCTCCTCAGTGTGACATGCCTGCCTGTTTAGTAGGCTGTCGTTCTCACTGAAGCAGGTCTGGCGGGTGGCGGTAGTGGTGGAGGCAGAGAGTGGTGGACCTCTGAGAGAAACCTTGTCTGAAAAAATAAAAAATCCTAGATATCAGGTGTCAGTTCCAGCCAGCTTCATTGAAGCTTCCCAGGGAGTTCTACTGGAACACAGAACTCAATCCTAGAACTCACAGAAACATGTTTCATAGAGTGTTTTATTTTGCTGTTTAGGAATAGACAGGACTGTCTGAAGTCGTTATTTTTAATAATGGAAACTTTCTACATAGCCTCAATATTCTACCTAAATATATGAAGGACTAGACAGAGAAGTTTCGTGTAAAATGATCTAGACTGCTGTTGTTCTATATAACTGCTTAAAAGAAAATTAAATTATTCCAAGCCGCATAGGATCAACAATGGCTGTAGGCAGCCACTTGGATTCAATCATCAGCCGCTTGGATGATCTTAAGCGGCCGCTTAGACGATCATATCCAAGATGGCGGCCGCAGTGGCAATAGACTATTCTACTGCACATGCGCCCCTCCCGAGCGGGTGTATACTGCGCATGTGCCCTCCCGAGCGGGTGTATGCTAATGAGGGTTTGCCAGGGAACCAATCCAGGAGGACTTGGCAGCTCAAGCTCGGG
>NW_022196901.1:18770342-18781109 GCF_008632895.1 Mastomys coucha | reverse complement strand
CCGCGAGAGAAGAAGTCTAAGTGTGTTCGTCGTTATTGCTGCCATCCGGGCAGCAAGGCGCCGTACAGAGAGATTCAACGTACCCTGGAAGTATGTTTTTTTATAAAAGAGATTAGATAAATTTCTATATCTATCCGTAGGAAAAAAAAGGAAAATTTAAAAAAATCAAGGCGTTTACCAAACACACTGGTGGGAGCATCAGGTTGATGGACCACAGCATAGTGGGAAAATCCTTGTAGAGTTTGAATATATATATATGTATATATATATATGTATATATATGTGTATATATATATATATGTGTATATATATATACATAATATTTTAAATATATTAAACATATATGTTATGCCCCCTTTCAACATTTTTATTTAAAATAACTTTAAATTAAATATATTCTAAATCATATTTTTCTTCTCCCTCAAATCTTTCCAGATCCTCTTCCCATCCCTACTCACCCAACTTTAAGTTATTTCTCAAACAAACAAATCCAATACTGTAACAAAACCAAGAAAATATATAAAATGACACCCCCCCCAAAAAAAAACAAATACCAATTTGTAACTAAAGAAAAGTACACACACACAAGCTGGAGTCTGTTATAAGTTGGTCAACTACTCCTGAAAATGAGACCTCTGAAGTGATTGGCATACCCAGTGTCACTCCATTAAACAAAAGTGGTTTTCCCTCTCCCAGGAGGTATAAATGACAGTTAGGTCTTACCTTCACCCTAGTGGCTTGGTTTTCATGGATTCATGCATTCATTTTTTAAAAATACAACAAAATAAAATATAAGATAAAACAAAACCTATCACTATGAGATTGGACAAGGCAACCCAACAGAAGGAAGAAAAGCCATAAGAAGGCACAGGAATAAGAGACCCACTTGTCCACAGACAGGAATTTATAAAAACACCAAACTGAAAAGCCATACTATATAAGCAGAGGACCTGGTGCAGATCTATGTAGGCCTTGTGCATTCTGTGTCAGTCTCTGTGAGTTCCTGCAAGCTTTGCTCATATTGATTTAGTGGTCATTGTTTCCTTGGTGTCCTCCATCCCCTCTGGCTCTTGCGCTCTTTCTACCTCCTCTTTTGCAGAGTTCCCTGAGCTCTGATGGAAGGGATTTGATGGAGACATCCTATTTAGAGCTAAGTATTTCAAGGTCTCTCACTTTCATTGTAATGCCTGGCTATGGGTCCCGATATTTGTTTCCATCTGCTTCAGGAGGAAGCCTCTCTGATGATGGCTGAGCAAGGCACAAATTTATGAGTATAACATAATATTTTTAGAATAATAAATATTATTTGTATTTTATTACTACACTGTTTTCTTTTCTTTTCTTTTTAGACTAGTATTATTTAATTTTATCCTAGGTCCCTGGTCTCTCTAGTCTCTGGTTCTTGGCCACCCAAGTAGTGTGGACCACCCAAGCAGAGTTGGTTGGTTACTCCCAAAGCTTTGTGCCACCATTACCCTAGCATATCTTGTAGGCAGTACACCATTGTAGATAAAGAATTTGTTGCTGGTGTGGTGTTTATGTTTCTCTTTGGGTAGCATGAAGAGTACCTAAGCACATAGCACAAAGGGGCAAACGCTCTTTGTAGGTACAAGCTTGACATTTCCACGTTCAATGAGTTGTATAGATGTTGTCCTCAGCAGTAGGGTCTTGCTGTCAGTTTGTGGAGAGCAACCTATAGTCTTGGGTAACAGCCTAAGTTGGTTGGGGATTACAGTAAGGCCCCATTGGCCAACAGCTCAATGAGATGTAACCCAATCATGGACCTGGGAGTTTAACTTGATGACAAGAGATGGCCAGCTGAAACTGTGTGTCCCCTCTTATTTGGTTATTTCTTTTAGATCAACTTTATATGTGTACGTATTTTAGGAAGTTTCTGCACTCTTAACCTTAGGAAGGTAGAAGCCAAAGGTCTGCTAAGCTTACATTCTGAGGAGTGTATCTACTAATTATGAGAATGTTAGATCAGATACAAACACTGATGTAAATGGATAGCTGAGGCCAGGATTATGTTGGCTCGCTTACATCATTCCATCTCTCCACATTCACAGCAGTCTGCAGGATCTCTAGGGGAGATGCTGCTTCTTCAGAGAACTTTGGTACACATTTTGAAGCATTATGCTTTCTCTTGGTTAGTACAAACAATGGGGTAATAGAGAAAATAACAAGTAAGGATCTGTTTTTTACAAACCAGAAAGATGCGTGTTTCTGTTTACATGATTTTTTTTAACTTAGGGATTCTCTGTTTATTTTAGCTAGTTGGTAATTTGAGGACTTAAAAGTAGGGTGTTAGCACCCAGAAGTACTTAACGTACAAATCGGGGCAGGGGGAACATGTACTTTATTAAATGAAGCAGAATGCTAGAGAATGAAAATGTAATTCTAAACCTCTGGAGACAACAAGAATACATTATTCTAAGTCAGAAGTGAAGGTGATATGATAGAGTGCTATTTCTAACAAGGCAAAAAAGAAACAAGAGAAAAAGCACACATAACTCCCTCCTCCCATCAAGACCTGATTCTCAGACGCCATTCTTCTCTACTGTCTCAATCTGTTTTAGAAAATCTACTTTTTGAGGCCAGCAAGATGTCTCAATGGTTAAGGATACTTACAACCATGACTGATGATCTGAGTTTGATCCCTGAAACTGCTGGGTGGAAAGAAATGTGCACGCGCGCACACACACACACACACAGAGAGAGAGAGAGAAAGAGAGAGAGAGAGAGAAGGACGGAGAGAGGGAGGGAGGGAGGGAGGGAGGGAGGGAGGGAGGGAGGGAGGGAGGGAGAGAAGAAAGAGAAATCATCTATCACCCATCTGTCTGTCTATGGTGGGTTGAATAGGAATGCCCCAATAGGTTCATACATTTGAATGCTTAGTTGTTAGGGAATGGAGCTACGATGCTACTTGATAGGGATTTGGAGAAGTAGCCTTGTTGGAAGAAGTATGTCACTGATGGTGACCTTTGGGGTTTCAAATGCTCAAGCTAGGCCCAGTATCTCTCTCTGTCCTGCTGCCTGGATCTGAATATAGAACTCTCAGTTATCACATCTCCCTGGATGCTGCCGTGACACCCCCACCATGCGGATAATGGACTAAATTTCTGAAACTGTATGTAAGCCCAATTACATGCTTAAAAAAAAGAAAAAAAAAAGAGTTGCCCTAGTCATGGTATCTTTTCATAGCAATAGAACAGTGACTAAGACATTATCTATCTATACTAAAAATCAGCTCACACTAGGAACACATGAATCCTTCTTTCCTCAAGGTCACACCTGAAAGAACACTTGCCAAAAAATTGACCATAAAAAATTCAGACACAAGCTACTTTAACCAACGCAAAAACTTTGATGGTCTATTGTAGGACATGTGGGACCTACAATAAGGCATAAGACAGGCATTAAAACTGGTAAGGCTGAATGAGCTCACACCCCAAGAATCTCAGAATTGAGAAGAGCAAGAGTGGAGTCATTCCCTACCTGCCTCTACCTGCTCTGCTACATGGAACCATGACACCCTATGAGGACTATGGGCACTGGGGTCACATAACATAAACACCTGGAGTTCTTCTCCATGCTAATAAGGTATCTAGATAGCTTAGTGCCTTCAGCCAATAAGCTTCCCTTCCTGGGTATTTCCTCCCACAAAAGATATATAATCCCTTGTTCACCCCGAATAAAGTGTATGGATTGATATCCACCATCAAATAAACCAATATGAACAAGCAAGGATTGTCTCAGAGAGCTGCTTCATTAAGGCTTACCACAGGGAAGGCCTTTGACTAAAGAACCTTGCCTAAGACTCCCAAGGAAGGCTTTCCCTCCAGACCCTCTAGTACTCTCAGCCCTCGCTCCTAATCATACTGGATTTTGCTAGTCTCAGGTTCCATCTTCCTCCTCCTGCCTGGCACATAGATGTCCCAAAAGAAAAGGTAGACCACAGACCCCCATTCCTGACTCCTCTCTCAGCAGTACACCTGGTACCCAGGTACCCAGAGAGGAGACTGGGAACAACTGGGAACCCATTTCTGACTTTGCCCTCCCTCCTTCTGACAGTGTGCCAGAGGTGTCCAGGCACCCCCACCCCCACCCAGAGAGACAGACTCAGGTATGACAGTCTCAGTCTCCTTTAGGTCCTCTGAATTTCTTCAGTGCAGCTCTCTCTGGCTGACCTAAGGTGAAGACACAGCCTGCACACACGGTAGACTTTACTGAGGAAAGGCTTTAAAAATACAAAAACAAGCTGGACAGAGGTGGCATACACCTTTAGTCCCAGCACTTGAGAGGCAGAGGCAGGCTGATCTTTGAGTTCAAGGCTAACCTGCTCTTCAGAGTGAGTTCCAGATCAGCTAGATCTGCACAGAGAAACCCTGTCTTGAAAAAAAAATTAAAACAAACAAAACCAAAAACATTGGACAACCAATATGTTCACTTGTCAGGTCCCCACATATCTTTTCTGTCCCTAAAGGGGTTTACAGTGATCACTGTAGGTTACAGCCTGCCATCTTCCAACTTAGCAGCTTGAAATGAAGCTCTTTTCCCTTTACTTTTCCTTTAAAGTCATCGAAGCTAAGCACTTGATGTTGGAACAGCCCTTTCACATATCACATATTACTGAAATTCGTGGGAGGACCATAGAATTTAGAGTCCATAGATAGTATGTAGATTATATAGCACAGACATTAAATGTTGCCTGGATATAAAATAAACACCCCCAAGGCATCCTGTCTTGTTCTCCTTATCTGTTAGAGTAGAATTTGATATCAAACTGGTAAGAGGATTTTTAAAAATGCTTAAGATGCCATGTGGCTGTGAAAAAGGAGGGCACCCAGAGATCTGCCTGCTGCCATGCCCTGTGGCTCCAGCATAGGGAAACACCGGGGTCTATGAGCCATATGGCCTGCCTACAGCAGAAGCCACTGCAATCTGCAAGTGCACGGTGGGCAGATGGGAGAAAAAGAGGTGGGACAGTTTGAGCATTATAAAGATGGAACTGGAGACTGGAGGGTGAAGAGGAATGCCATGCTGTGAGTGGCCTGCAGTGCTACCTGAGGCCGTGTTAGGGTTCATGGCCATGTAGTGGCAGGATCTGTGTTGTTTTCTGTGGCTCGTATTACCACACTGAAGACCATGCAAACATCCCTGGTTTAAGCTACCAGCTGGGACTATGTTGATGTCCAAGGGCTATTCAGAGCTGACCCTATCCCTCAGTAGCTGTGGCACTCTGGAGAGCTGGCCCTTCCTCTTACCAGCTGAGAAGTAGGAGGCACTCAGGAGAACAGGCTCTATATCTCACCTTGGCAGCACAGTAGAGCTGGCCTGGTGGTAGGGGCAAGGGCCAGCTGGCCCCAGGGCATGAGAGTGAGAGAGCTGTCCCCACCACTCATTTGTTATGAGGTGGCGTGGGTGCAGAGAAGATGTCCCCTCCTTGCCACCTGAGGCATTTGGGAGAGCTGGCCCTACCCCTTGCCTGCTGCAGAATGAGGGAAAGTGAGCCCTGCACCTTGACTGGGCAGCACAGTAGAGCTGGCTCTGGTGGTATGGGTACAAATGAGCCAGGCCCCGAGGGCATGAGAGTGAGAGAGTTGACCCTGCCCTTGCCAGCTGCAGCATTGGGTGACAGTGCTGGAGAGCTCACCCTGGTGGTGCAGTTGTGGGAGAGCTGGGGGGCTGATGCACTCAGCTACTGCCCAGGCTTTGAGTGGCCCACCCTAACATCTACCTCTTCTGTGAACTGCTGGGGTGTGGAGAAGGGCTGTTCCTGCAGGTCCAAAGCTGCAGGATCTCCATGACACTGAGATTCAGGATTGATAGCGTAGCAGAAGCCAGAGGCCTCAAACCAGACCAACGTTCATTGCAGTGCATATTTGCAATTCAAGATGTGTGGACAAAGGGGTATACTGTGTGACACACTGCAGCCTCCATGATGAGATTTATTTTATGCTTTTTTAAATTTTTGATTTTTTTTTGAGGGAGAGGTTGCAAGGGCAGAGGGTAGATGTAAAGAGAGGGGGAGATGAGTGCAATTGGAGTGCATACTGAACCTCACCAAGAATCAATAAAAAGTTTAAAAAAAAATGCTTAGGTTGGTATCAGTACAAAGTGCTCAGTACTACTTTTATGAGTTAATAATAGAATTATTTAACTAATAATTTCCCTAAATGTGTCCAACAGAATTTTAATCTCATAACCCTTCCCCTTCCCCATCCTTCTATAGTTTGCTCCCTAGGAACACACCTGAAGAACAGATAGGCTGGCCAACCTTGCCTTGTCCCTTCCTGCTTGTCGTCCTCACGGTAATAGTATAGCGCAGCATCCTGACATGGGGAAGTAATGTCTATCAGAAGCCTGGTTTTGTCCTCACCTCATCACTTCAGAATAAGGTATGCCCATGATCCCAGCAACAGAGTCCACGGAGCAGAATGTCTTCATGGTCTCTCCACCATGACAGGATGTGAGACCTGAACAGATGAGATGCCATCTGCCTGGGCCACTTTTCTGAGCCTTGGAGAAGCCATGGCTCTTAGGCTGCTGTGTTTGCTGCCTATGAGTGATAATAAACCTGCTTTGTCTGACCTCTTGCATGAGTGGTCTGTCTCATTGGCTTTGTGAAAATGATAGCCTTTGCCAACAACTCCAATAAGTATCTAAAAATAACCTTCTTGGAGAAAATCTCACATGTATTTGTTTTTCAGGTTTGGAGATTGGTGGCACCTATTGTGTGGACCTATTTGACTTAATTGAAATGTCAGCTCAGCTGGTCTCCATATTTCTATGGATTACCCACTCCTGTATCCCTTTGTGGTGTGGCTTGCTAAAGCTGTACTTGATCTGTGGAGCTTGACCTCTAACTGCTTCAGCTGTTGTACCAAGGCTAAACACACACACACACACACACACACACACACACACACACTCCAACTGGTAAACCTTGGTATATGGCATCAAGTGTTCTCTGGACCCTGAATAGAGGGATCTTAGTATTTTACTGTTTTGCAGTTCATCTGGAATGGGTACAAGGGGCTGAACCACTCATGGTCTGGACCATTTATATAAAAAGCACAGAAAGGTGATCTGTAGAGACTGCAGCTAGGGAAAGAAAGCAAAGCTGAAGCCCTGGGCACTCAGAGGGACATTAAGCAGTGGGTGAAGTTTGCTGAGGTTAACCAAGTTCAAAATTCGTTGTCTCTAGTCTGAGAAAATCTACTTGCAAGGTTGTGGGGCTAGTAATGTGTTCACATTATCATTTGGTTTTGTAAAGTTAATAAAACATGTCAATTATAATAGTTTGAACATTGTCTCATTCCACCAATTTCCTCTCTAACACACTTCTTACTTTCAGGGTGAGTTGAAGTAGCCATACATATTTTGGGAACTTAAGGACCAATAAAGTTGAAAGTCCGTTTTATTGTTGCCTAGTGGACTATCTATTTGCAGATCACACTGAGATCTGCATAATAAGCTCTTTTCAGCCCTTTGCAGGTAGGAATCTCTTCTTATGCCAGCTGACAACCTGTTTTGTAATTCAAAGGTGCAGGACCAGAGATATTACCACAATGCCTTGCAGTACTCACTGGAGGAAGTTTGAAACAAGTTTGGAAGCTGTTCTACGGTAAAGTCCTCAAATCATCATCTATGTAGAAACTACAAGACAGAAATTTGGCACTATAGTCAAGGAGGAAATAAAATTGTCGTGCTTATATTTTAAAGCATAGCACATGCATCATAAGGATGAGTTTAACTTCCAGAATAGCAGAACAAGGCCTCTGGAAACCCCTTCCCCTGTGATACCAACAATAACATTGCGAATTGTCAAAATTAATTCTTTTAGAATGCTGTAAATTAACTGAAGGCTTATAGCCACCAGGGAGTATGTATTTAAAAAAAATGGTTTAATCTCTCTAAGAACAACGAAACGTGACATTTCAACTTTCAATAATCCTTTTGCCTGTCCCTAGATTACCTGGAAATCAGTAACCCAACAGCTGTGGTGGCAATGCCACCAACAGCCTAGAAGCCATTGGAGGAGCAGGGCAGAATAAGGCCCTGGGCGCAAGCCCCACCAAAGCCAGTTTTGGACTCTCTCTTTAAAAAAAAATAATAATCATTGTATTCATTTGCATTTCAAATGATATCCCCCTCCCCATCTCTCCTCTTCGCCCTCCCCTTTGCTCTATGAGTGTGCTCCTCCACCCACTCACCCACTCCTGCCTCACTGCTCCAGCATACCCCTACTCTGGGGCATCAAGCCTCCACAGGACAAAGGGCCTCCCCTCCCATTGATGTCAGATAAGGCCATCCTCTGCTACATATATGTCTGGAGCCATGGGTCTCTCCATGTATATTCTTTGGTTGGTGGTTTAGTCTCTGGGAGCTCTGGGTGGTACAGTGAGTTGATATTGTTCTTCATATGGGGTTGCAATCTCCTTCAGTTCCTTCACTGGGGTCCCCCAGCTTAGTCTGATGGTTGGCTTTATCTGCATCTGTACTGGTCAGGTGCTGGTAGAGCCTCTCTGGGAACAGCCATATCCAGCTCCTGTTGGCAAGCACTTCTTGGCATCAGCAATAGTGTGGGAAGTGGTGTCTGCAGATGCGATGGATCCCTCGGTGTGGGCGGTCTCTGGATGGCCTTTCCTTTAGTCTCTGTTCCATTTTTTTTGTCCCTGTCTTTTCTTTGGACAGGAACATTTTTGGGTTAAAATTTTTGAGTTGCGTGGGTGGCCCCATCCCTCAACTGGGGGCCATGCCTATCTACTGGTGGTGGTCTCTACAGGTTCTATCTCCCCTTTGTTGGATATTTCAGCTAAAGTCATGGGAGCCTCTCACTTCCCTGGAGTCTGGTACTTTCTAATATCTAGAAATTGGCTTTCAGTTGACCCCATTTACAGCTTGTTTTGCACAAATAACTCTGTCAGCAAGACATTTCATAAAAATAAGCTGCATTGTCTTTTGAGTTGTTGGCCAGGCCTGACTGCCAAACAGCCCATTGCTGATGCCCTCAGTCACTCCCTCTCCTCTGAGGTGTAAGGTGAGACCTTATTGCTGACAGCACCATGTATTTCAGATACATGGCACAGAGGCCCCCAAGCAGGGACTGACCTAAATGCCCCCTCCCCAAGGACTAGCATTTATGGAAACAGAAGGCATCATGAAAGCTTGCAAAAGAGGAGGAGGACACCAGCAGCCTCCGAGCTATGACATCTCTGAGCCATGTCAATGACTGACATGGCACAATAATCCTATAGGTGCAGTATAGGCACTCAGTCCTTGGTAGTAAACAACTGCTCTCTAATTGAATTGTAAGACTTGTCCAAAAACAGGGATACCACGTTTGGTACTGGATGCCTACCTAACTACTAATCCATGCTAATGAAAACATGGTTACTGGAGGAGAGTCTGAAACCACGACTTTATTAAACCAGCAAAATCCCTAACAATCTATAAGCATTTGTCCTTACCCAGAGGTAAATCTTAACCCTCATCAATGAAACTTCTCTTTGCAATAAAGGAAAACTACTACAGAAAACCACAACCAACCAATCGCAGAGTTGTGGATATGTGTCCACACACTCAGAGTTGTAATATGTATCCAGTCCCAATGGATACACCTACAAAACATTCCTGCACCTAAGCTCAGAGAACATTATATAGGAGGGGGTTGAAAACCAGACAAGCTAGAGAATCGGGGACATTTCTGTGAGATGGGATCTCCCAGTAACATTAGAAGCCCTACCTGTATAGTGTCACCCAAATATGAGCTGAGTAGGAATTACACCAATGAACATGCCCAGGGACCTTAACTCTACACAAAGAACTGCAGGCAACCTAGAAAGCTGGGGGTGGGAGAGGTGGTCCTCCCTAAAGAAGAGCATGCCAATGTTCTGTCCAGTGTCAAATGGTCAGCCCTGAAAAAATGCATACAAGTGACAATATATGGGCTCAACAGGTTATATTTAGGAATGTATATGTGTATACAAAGACATATTTGCATGCCATCAGAGAAGTAAAAAAATAAAGACATAGTAAGATACCACTTCATACTCCTCAAATAATCCTATCTTTGGAAGATTGACCACATCAGGTGTTGGTGAAGTTATGGAAGAGCTCAACATGTACACTGAAATGAGGATGTGAAACGAATATGGACCCTGGAAAAGAGACTGTCCACTGCTTAAAGCTAACTGCCTGCCTGCTACATGAACCAGCCATTCTGCTGCTTCTGATGCTTACCTCAAGGAAGTGAAGACATATGCTCTAATGAAAACAAAACACATCAAACTTTTATTTAGAATAGCCTGGAAAGCAACTCATTGTTTACCAGGTGAAGAGTTTGAGAAAAATGATATATCCATACACTGGAAGGCAGGTAGAATATTCTTAATCTGGAAATCTGAAACCCAAACAGCTGCAAAATCCAAAACTCCTTGAGCACTAACATATACCGTAAGGTCTATATTAAAAGAATATCCAACCTAGGAGCTAGAGAGGTGGCTCAGAGGTTAAAAACACCGGCTGCTCTTTCAGAAGTTCTGAGTTCGATTTCCAGCAACCACAAGGTGGCTCACAACCATCTATAACGGGATCTGATGCCCTCTTCTGGTATAAAAGTGTATATGTGTATATGCTGCATAGATTCTATCTAAGCAAATAGAACACTCATATACATAAGTAGGAGTGTCCAACCTTTTAGTTTCTCTGGCCCAAGTTGGGTGAAAAAGTATTGTCTTTTCACTTTTTTTTTTTTTTTTT
>NW_022196901.1:18768602-18770332 GCF_008632895.1 Mastomys coucha | reverse complement strand
CGAACTCAGAAATCCACCTGCCTCTGCCTCCCAAGTGCTAGGATTAAAGGCGTGCTCCACCACCACCCCGCTCGTCTTTTCACACATAAAATATCTTGAAACCTATGTGTGTGTGTGGGGGGGAGTTTTTAAATACTTAGATATTAAAATATTTAAAAGATGGTATAAAATTGCCTTCAGGCTATGTGTACAAGGTATACAAAATATAAATTAACTTTCTGTTTAAACTTGGGCCCTATGCCCTGTACATATACATGAATATACCACAGATATTCCCAAATCTGGAATGTTTCAAGTTCCAAGCTTTTCAGATAAGGGATAATCAACTTGTACCATAAAGTAATAGAAAGGAATTAGCTATGTGTACTTAAGGTACAGAGAAAAACAGTACCCAAAGCATAGTTCTACTTACATGAAGATTTAAACAATGCAAACTCAGGTTTAATGACTGAAAACAAATCACTGGAATATTGGGATGGAGGTTGTACACGTGACAGATGGGGGAAGGGCCAAGAAGGAGTGCAGGGAAAGATTCTGAGTGATGGATACTCAATATCTTGACTGTAATGATGGTTTTGCCAATTCATGGCAAAAATAATCAAATCACACATCTCAAGTATATGTAGTTAATTGTGTGCCCATTATACTTCAATTAAATTGTTAAACAGGAGTCCATGGTGGCTTTTGCATATATGAGACATGACACTTCATTATTTGAAAAACTTAGTACTTGGTTTTAACTAACACCTTTAAGTTAATAAAAAAAAACTGGGAAACATGGTAGCTAAAATTAAATTAAATTGTTGCTGGGTTTTTGTTTGTTTTATTTATGTATTTATTTTGCAGTAGGGTTTTACTATATAGCCTAGGGTCACCTCAAACTTGAAATTCTCCTGTGTAACTTCTTAATTGCTAGAATCATATGTGGTGCACTTAACTTCTTTTTAAAAAATTTTTTATTTTATTTTACATTTTATTTTGCTTATTTTAGATTTACTTTTATTTTATGTGCATGTCTTTTGCCTGTATGTATGTCTGTGTGCTATTTGCATGTCTAGTGCCTATAAAGGCCCAAAGAGATTGTTTTGTTTATGCCCTGGAACTAGAGTTATAGAGGTCGGTGATCTGCCATATGAATTCATGGAATCAAACTCTGGTCCTCTGGAAAAGAAGCCCCAGTCCGTGATTAACTTCTTAAATGGTGTTTTGTTTTTGTTTTTGTTTTTCAAATCTGTATTGCCAATGGAACAAATGGGCATTGGGAAATTATCAATATGAATAAGCAATTTTTTTTAGTATTACTTTCAAAGCCTTAGTGAGATTGAACATCTTTCTGTGTGTTTATTGGGGTTTGTGGTTTTCCTTTGTGCGGTGCCTATTTGTCTCGGTTCATTTTCTTTTGGGGACTTTTCTTTCTTGGTTTGTATGTAGTCTTTGTTGAGGTAGCTTTTAGCCAAATTTAGCATGAAGTCATTTGAATGTAAAAATGTTCAGTAAATCATTGCAGATGTAGTATTGGGTCTCCAAGGGAAAGAAAACAAATGAACAAAAGCAAATTAAAGTTTAAGGAATGAAAAGGATCCAGTGGAGGATTGAGTGACCTGGAAAAACATGTCCTTGTGTAACCCTGGCCAGACAGACTTCCTGTAATAACCAATTTAGTGTGGCATACATGCCTACAAGAAGTCCCCAGGTTGTTGATGCTAATCAAAGTGTCTGCCCTACTCTGG
>NW_022196901.1:18760502-18768592 GCF_008632895.1 Mastomys coucha | reverse complement strand
TTTGGTGTGGCTTCTTAAGACTACAGGATTCTGCAGAGTCGCCTCCGCACTGGAAATCTGGAATGTGCTGCAGCTGGCCTAGATGTCTGCCACTGTGCTTCTGAAACCCAAGCTGGGTAAAGACGGTCATGGTCAGTCTTGTCTAAAGACTGCCCGTGCAGTTGCCACTGTTGTTGAAGCTGAGCCTCAGGGCTGCTGTCACAAGAGAGCAGGACAAATAGCTGTGGCTTGTGTAAGTATGCGGGTCACCTGCCCTGATTCTTACCTCCTGTTAGAGACAGGAGGGAGGCCAGGTTCCCGCTGGTCTCCATTATCTTCAAGCCGTGCTCACATAGTCTCAGACTTTTTACTGATCTGCAAAATAGGATATTTTAATATTTTCCTCTTAAGCAAATTTGCCTTCCTCCCTCAATTATGTTAACTTAGGCTCCAAAAAACCTGAAGAAGTGTTTCCATTGGGGCTTTTGGTTTTCATCTTGTTAACTGTTAAGTGGCAGGGTGAAGGAACAGAATCAAAGCAGTCTGACTTCATCCCTGTTTCTACTTCCTGGTATCTGCAAATGTAAGGCTTGTGTGCTGGTTAGCTTTATGTCAACTTGACACAAGCTAGAGTCATTCGGAAAGGGGGACTCTCAACTGAGAAAATGCATCCATATGATTTGCCTGTACCTAAGTCTGGAGTGTATTTTCTCTTCCTTCCTTCTTTCCTTCCTTCCTTCTTTCCTTCCTTCCTTCTTTCCTTCCTTCCTTCCTTCCTTCTTTCCTTCCTTCCTTCTTTCTCTCTTTTCTTTAAAGTTTACTCAATAATACACAATCACCAACTTCACTGCGGTGGCTGACCATGTCCACTACCAAAGTTGTCTCTAAACTGGAATTCATTGTGGAACTAGCCCCACCCTCAGCTTTCTTGTCAGCACCAAGGAGGCACAGCACTCCTTCTGTAGGTGTCTCTGTCTGCCTCCCCTCTTGTGAATCTTGCAAGTCACTCACCCTCTGGACTTTTGGGCAGAGACCTGCCAGTCTCAGGACTGCTGCTGGACAGGGTGACAGGCACAATCCCCCAGGGGAGGTGGAAGTAATCTTGGGGATACTGGATGCCCCCATTCATAAGGGACCAACAGAAATGTCTTCAGGCAAACTGCTCTTTCACATAGCCTCGAAACTTGAGAGTCTGCATGGCTTGAAGGTTGGGTACATTCTTGTCCCAGCTTGGGTTGTTTGGGCATGTGGACATCTTTCTTGGCAACCACTCCTTCCTCAAAAAGAAATTGATAGCTGGCAATCTGGTTCTTCTGAGGCATCAACATCACGGCAGCTGCAGGGTCAGAGGTAGAGGCTGGAAAGGAAGGGGCATGTGTAGCTCAGTATCTTTTCCTGGATTGTATTTTCTTAATTATTGATTGACATGAATGGTCAAAATTCTGTTATGGGTCTTATTGCCTTGTTAATTGTGAAGATAGTACCTTGTTTTCCCCATATCTACTAACTACCCCCTCTGAACTAGGCTAAACCAAACACAACCTTGAATTTGAAAGAAGAGGAAGCCAGATGTGGGCTTGGCTCTGAATTTAATTGATTTAGTCAATCACTAAGCACTATTTTTCTTGCCTATCTTAAATTTAAGGTTTTTTTGAGGAAGAGGATTGCTTTGCTTCTCCTATTTCTAAGGCTTCATTGGAGGTAGAAAAGGCTAAACCATGAGCCTTCACCACCATACGTTTCCCCATGACATTGAAAGAGTAACGTAGAGGAGAACATTCTTTCAAACAAGATGGTAAGCCGTTCTATCAGCATGTTCCTATAATCCCAGCATGTGGAAGGTGCACACAGAATTTGAGGTCTGTTGGGCAGTGGTGGCTCACGCCTTAATTCCAGCATTTGGGAGGCATAGGCAGGAGGATTTCTGAGTTCTGGGCCAGCCTGGTCTACATAGTGAGTTCCAGGACAGCCAGGGCTACACAGAGAAACCCTGTCTCAAAAAACAAACCAAAGACAGAGAGAGAGAGAGAGAGAGAGAGAGAGAGAGAGAGAGAAAGAGGGAGAGGCAGAGGGAAAGGGAGAGGGAGAGGGAGAGGGAGGAGAGGAAGAGGGAGAGGGGGAGGGGTAGAGGGAGAGGGAGAGGGAGAAGAGGGAGAGGGAGAGGGGGAGGGGAGGGGTAGAGGGAGAGGGAGAAGGAGAGGGAGAGACAGAGAGACAGAGAGACAGAGAGAATTTGAGGTCAATCTAGGCTACATGAGACCTTGTCTCAAAAACAAAACCTAAAGTAGCAGTGTTCAGACTCTTCAGATACATCTGTTTCCATGTTTGCATCCAGGCATGTGGTAGTTCTTTTTCCTCCTCTAATTAACATACAAGCAAATATATTTACTCTTCCATTTTCAGCTGATTCTTAAACTAAAAAAAAAAAGTGGGATTTAGTAATAACCTCATCCTCATCTAAAAAAATTGGTGTGTGTGTGGGTGTGTGTGTGTGTGGGTGTGTGTGTATGTGTGTATATACATTCTAAAGAAAGAGTCAGGAGTGAAAAGCAGTCTCTAAAATATCCTCAAGAAATTGAAATCCAATGAAGTTGATATATTTCTTATAATTACATAATTGGCTAATTGCCTGTGGGTCATACACCAATTCATCTCAGCCATAACTTGTGAAATTGAAATGCCATTTTTAGTTTAAAAAGACACCATGACAATAAATCATGCTATGAATGGATTTCTGTCCAAGGCATTTAATTGTGCCTCGCATTTGCTAAATAAATGAAAGTCAGTGTTGGCTCTGATAGAGAATCTCACAGCCACCTTGATTCAAGTGTCTAAATATTTATGTGAAGCCTAATTGGGGCACTGTGAAAGACTGTAAACACAATCTTTTCTCATTATATATATTATCAAACTTTTCTAATTATTTTGCTTCCTTCAAAGTCATTTATTAGCAACACACATAAAGATAAGAGCGAGTGTCTACTGCCTTACGCTACCTAACCCAGGCATCCTTAGAAGTGGATTATAGTACCTGAGGGAATTCTGAATGTACAAGACCTACTTCTTGCTCCTGAGTACTTTCCAGTGTTGATGTCAGAAGCCCAGCAGGAGAGTGCTCTGAGATACTCAACTGAAGGGCATAGATTACTTCCTGAGAAAGACTGAAACTTGCGAACAGAGTAAACCATACTGCAGTGGCTGAATACTCGTTATGTGCTAGCCACTGTGAGTAACATCTATCTTCACTGCTTCATTTAACGAGAACAATAGTACTCAGCAGAGGGAATATGACTAGCTTGGTTTTGCAGGTAAAGAAATAGGTTTTGAGAGCTTAGGCCACTCACCTTAGGACACAGAAAGTGACAGACAAGGTTGCTTACCTATCATTCTCGAGCTCTGGCTTGGATCCCAGCACCACACAGATGAGTGTAGCAGTGCATGCCTGTAATGCCAGCATTTGGGAGGTGTTTAGCTATACACAGAATCTGAGGCCAGCCTGTGTCAGAGCCTGTGTCAGAAAGGCAGCAGAGTGGTGGGGGCACATTCTTGTGCCCTGACATATCCATTCCTGATATATCCAAGCACAGAAGCTTTGGATAGGCCTCACCATCATCACCTACAAACACACAGCCATAGCCCTGAATGTATTCATCTGCATATTCATATATTTATAAATATATATGAATGTGTGAAATTGTCAAAGTAAATTAGAGATATTTTGTTTTTCAAAAAGAACTTGGAGTGGAAACTAGGCATGAGGCAGTATGCTTCTAATCTTAGTACTCAGGAAGCTGATACAGTACAATTGTAAACTCAAGGCTGGCCTGGGATACACAATAAGATCCTATTACACACACACACACACACACACATACACACACACACACACACACACACACACACGGTGGGGGGGAGAGGACTCTAGCTTAATATTGTTCTTATTGTTTCCTCACAGGAGGAAAATGGACAACATGCAGTGTTTTAATGGAAGTGGGGGTGGGTGGGAGTGGGGGGTAGACAGCAAAGGCAAATTGAGCCCAGAAGCCCACATTCCTACTCTCTTATACTAATCCTGAATACAGAAGTAGTTTTTCCCCAGTAGAATCAAACACTCATCGACTGAGTAAAACCTGAGCAGGGCAGATAGGAGCCCGACAACTGATGGTTACCTTCTTATAGAACCCCAAGTCTTACTGCCGCCTAGGCACTTCTCAACTGCTGCCATGATAGTCCTCCCCTCCCCCAATCCCTATCACAGACTGTGGAGGCCATGGACTGTCAGAAAATCTGCAATTCCTTGAGTCCTGTTCTCCGTCCATGTCCACATCTAAATGTCCCTGCCTTAACTACTCTGTGCATGGATGCCCATCTTTGAAGAACAGATGAGTCATGCTAGGAACTGATGAAGCTAAGAACCACACAAAGAGCTGAATCTTCCTTCAGGGAAGCAAGCCCCTGGAACACCTCCTCATTGAACCAGTGATGACCGGAACTGCACCTGAGTGACTTCACATAGCCATATTGCCCGAATGAGCATGTGAAATTTACCAAGAATTGAGGACCATGTAGCAAACATGTCCCTCATCAGCCATGAAGAAATGGAAATTGTACAAGACATTCTGGGAGATGCCAATTAGGAGAAGCTCAGCAAGCTTGTGCAACCTACAGCTTCTGTCCATAGGAGATACCTGTGTGAGTGCTGATCACAGGCTGAAGCAAGAGGGCTGCAGGGAGCCCACCACCTCTAATAGGCTGTATTATCTTCTCACTGCTGTTACAAAATACTTGACAAAAGCATCCTAAAGAAGATTTTATTTTGGTTCAAAGTTTGAACGTGGACAGGAAGATGTGGTGGCAGGAGCATGCCCAACTAGTGACAACTCATCCACTGACAAGAAGCAGAGGGTAACAAATGCTGGTACTCAGTATGCTTTCTTGTTTGTATTTGGTTGAGAATAAAACCAATGGAATAGTGTCGTCCATATCCAAAACCTTTCTAGAAACACTTGCATAGTCACACCTATATCCAGTCAAATTAATAATGAAGACTAACAACACACCACAGGCTTCACCCTTCTCACTCTCACTCCTAAGGCACCTCGGATGCTCATCTCCTCCTCTCTGCCTCGTGGAAGCACTGCCTGGAAAGGGCTGGGGGTCAGCTACCCCCAAGGCAGCTTCTGCCTCTCCAAGGCAGCTCACCAGATCCATGCCCTGGCATCCTTTCTGCCTGGCAATGAGAGCCAAGCTCTTCCTTCTACATTCTAGGGGAACAAGATAAACTTGCCAGTTTGCTTCTTTCTCAAGCCAAAACTGGGGGAAACTGTGAATCCAGCTTGAGCTTACCCTAGTATCTGCCACCCTGCCAGCCAACTACTGGAAATAGTAGATGAAGAATCCACTTTTTTCTCCTACCACTTCATTCATCAACTTCCTGCTCTCTGGCTCTTCAGAGAGACAGCAACACTCCAGACGCTAAACCATCACCAGCAGGCGTAAACTGTGGGTTGTTTTCAGCTTCTGGCAAGTGCTCTACATGGCAACAATACTGTAGCATCTCTGGGGCAAATTTCTCCGCAGACTGTCCAGCGTCACCTTATCAGATGCTTGAGGGGACCTCCAGCTTTACAGCTACAGTCCCACTTAGGCTTTTATCAGTTATGGATTGGCATTCACGTGTGCTCTGGAAACCTAGCTACAATATTCATGAGGAGAGTTGGGTAAGCCATGACTTTCAGGATTCACCATGTCCCCCACTCAATGCTCTTTCTAGAACTAACTTCTCCAAACTTCTCTTTGAAAGGAAGCCAGTATCTCACACACCACAACTGCTAAAACTACATAAGACTTGTAGCAGGTGTGTTCCCAGAGTCTGATGTTCAGGTTCTATGTGACTTTTAGGACCTGGAATGTGTGAAATCTATTTTGAAAGCTTGGCAGCACCCTTGGCTTACCAGATAACTCTGGATTATGCTTTGTTCAGGCAGAATGACCATTCCCTCTTTAGATGTCTTTGCAAACAGCGTGAGTCAGAACTGTTCATTTTTCCAAGATTAATAGCAATCTTGGTGGCAAGGCCAAGGCAACTCTGTCTGTGTGGCAAATAGTGGGTATTCAGTAAGTGAAATAAGCATATGAACCTCAATAAATTATAAATTCTTCTTGGTGCCTTTCTAGCATTGGAATGTGATTGTTGATGCAAAATATAGTTTTTCACTTTAAAAAGAATCAGAGAGAGCTTATTCTGAGCCATACATAATTGCTCATAAACAAGGCACACCTTTAATTCCAGCCCTGGAGACAGCACGTAGGAGGCAGAGGCAAGAGATTTTTGAGTTTTGGGGCAGCCTGGTCTACAGAGAGAGAGAGTTCAGGACAGCCAGGGCTACACAGAGAAACTGTCTTGAAGCAAACAAAACAAACCAAGCAACCAAGCAAGCAAACACCAATGGATCACGATCCAAGAAATGATTTTAGGCTGCTTTGCATGATGTATTCCATCACAGAAGTGGTAACATGGATTTTTTTTTCAGTCACAGAAGAAATTGTGAGGCATTCGCTTAATTCATTGTTGGGGAGTGCTAGAAAAGGCAGGCTAAGGTAAAGTGGAGAAAACCCAGCTCTAGGTCTTAGATGCTGCTTGATAGCACTGCAGATTTTAGCATTGGTGGAACCCAGTGGTTTGCAAAGAATACATTTCTAAGGTTTGTACCTAAGAACCAAAGGTTGTCAGAGCAGACACTGGGTTGGGCAATGAAGAAACTATGACCATTTGTCTCTGGACTATCAACATCCTCATCTTCACAGTCCACTCAGACTTTTGGAAGAACAATTTCTCTCTCTTTGGAGATAGCATTAACTCTCTCTCTCTTTTAAGATTTATTTATTTTACTTTATGTAAGTGAGTACATTGTAGCTGTACAGATGGTTGTGAGCCTTTATGTGGTCTTTGGGGACTGAATTTTTAGGGCCTCTGCCCGCTCCGGTCAACTCTGCTCACTCAGTCCCTGCTTGTTCTGGCCCAAAGATTTATTTATTATTAAACATAAGTACACTGTAGCTGACATCAGACGCACCAGAAGAGGAAATCAGATCTCATTACAGGTGGTTGTGAGCCACCATGTGGTTGCTGGGATTTGAACTCAGGACCTTCTGAAGAGCAGTCAGTGCTCTTACCTGCTGAGCCATCTCAACAGGCCCCAGCATTAACTCTTTAGTGAGAAGCAATGATTAGAGCACACCATTGTTCCTGGCTCACTTGACATTGGTGGCTACTTTGCTTCTGATAAGGGCAGAGGAAGCCATTCCTCAAGGTTGAAATAAAAAGTTCTCAGTTGTGGTCTTTTGCATACTCCTGTGGTCGGTGTTGTGTGTCTGGACTGAATGTTTCTGTGGGCTTGCTGTCTTGCTCAAAGTATTGAAGGAGTGCACACAGACAGAGCAGCAGTGCATGGATGGCAAGACCAAGGTGAAGTGTGAGGCCCTCAGCTACCTGAGCCAGGGTGCTCAAGAACACCTGCTTATCGCTAGGGGTTTCCCTTTGTGAATCCCAAGGAGTGCGAGATGGAGCATGGGTAGTTTTCCATTTTGATTGATAATCTTTTGTTCACTGTGTAATGTGCTTTGCCAGGATGCATCTGATTTTAACCATATGCATACTGCAGCCTGCAAAGGCATTAGATAGTAAGCAGGTGAATTTCTCTGGCTGGTCACTCAGAGGACATGCTTTGCCTTACTGTGTGTGCACCCCAAACCAGTGCACAGTGGATTGGCACACTGCCCCTCCTTCCTAGATATGTTCCAGGATACATTTGGCCACAAATGAGGAGTTACCAAGAGGTTGCTAGGAAGCTCTAGGAATGACCAGATTGCTTTGTTTGGAGAGCAATGTGCATGCGGCTCCATGTAAGTGCAGCTCACAGGTTGCTAAGTGCTTCATTAGGAGATGTGTGTTTGTGTGTCTGTACCTCACACAAACGGCGTCCCAGGTTGCTAAGTTAGCACTGTGTCTGCCTACCTTAGTCTCATAAAGTACATATGAATAACATATATATGTATGTATATATATATATATATATATATATATATATATATATATATATATATATATA
>NW_022196901.1:18755582-18760445 GCF_008632895.1 Mastomys coucha | reverse complement strand
ACTCAGAAATCTGCCTGCCTCTGCCTCCCAAGTGCTGGGATTAAAGGCGTGCGCCATCACTGCCCAGCAGTAAGTATATTTTTATTGATAATCTGGGCATTGTTTGATTATAACATAATGATTATAGCATACCTATCATCTTGCATATGTGTGTAGAGACACATGCATGTGTCTGTGCACATGTAAAAGAGAGCAGTATCTTAAGTATTTGCACATGTTTGAAAAACAGACTAGGGATTTTAGAGATCACGTGAGTTCTGCACTCAGGCCAGTGACCACCATGACAGGAATCCCTCTTCGGGGCCCTCTGGCTGTCTTACAGGAGAGCTGGGAGGATGCCTGAGCCCTCCAGCTCAGATGTCTCTGTGTTCATGCTAATCAGAACACAGATCAATACTAGTCCGAAGGTCAGCACTAGTCATCGGGGTGTTTGTTTGGTTGTTTTGTTTTTGTTTGTTTGTTTTTAAGTTCCCTGGGTATTGCAGGATGCAATCTTCTGTCTATAAAAACTGCAGCTAAGGAGAGGGGGTAAAAAAAACCAAAACAATTTTAGAATCAAGTGATACCTGATTTCCATCAGAAGGAAAAGCTCACAGTGGGAAAATTTTGACTCTTGCTTTAGAGAAAGCCCTGAGGACTGAAATAACCCTTCCAGTGTCCTTAGAGACCACAGAAGTCTCTGTCATTGCCAAATGGGAAGTTAAAATTCATATTTTATGTATCATATCAAACCAAAAATCTAGTTCAAACCCAGAAGACTGGAGATTATTTGAGATGGAGCTCAGTTTTTCTTGCTTATGGTCCTTATCTTGTTCCCATGCTGTGTCTCATCTGTTTTCTGACCTTTCCCCCTTTCCATTTATACAAAGATATACACAGAAGTAGAATAAGGAAACAAATTAGAATTCAAACACAAACTGGTTCTCCCCAAGTTACTCGATCTCTCTCTGTTAAGGTACCTATTTAACTAAAGTATTTGCTAAAGTGGACCTGGTCTCCTAGCATCCCTCAGTCCCTGCCCTCTGTTCTCTCGTGTTCTGTCTCTGTCTCTGTCTGTCTCTGTCTCTGTCTCTGTCTCTGTCTCCCTCCCTCCCTCCCTCCCTCCCTCCCTCCCTCCCTCCCTCCCTCCCTTCATCCCTCCCTCCGTCTCATTTCACCAGTGGAAAATGCCTTTTGTTTAAACAATAAGCATATTAAAGTTGTAGAGGTGAGTGAAACCTCAGATTACATGAAATGCGGGCCACTGATACTTAACAAGCTTGGGAAATGAGCTCCATGATTTGTCAAGAGGCCCTGAACAAGAACCCCTCGCTGGCTTCTGGCACTCACACCCAGCCTCAAGGCTGTGGAGCTTTTCTCCACTAGAAGGAGCTTTATGTCTTAGGTAACAGCAATTTTCAAGACAGGAGACAGGGAAAAAAAGAATAGGTTATAAAATAGCCTTTGCTTTCTACTACTGGAAAACAAGGAGCCCATGCCTTGACAACAACAACAACAATTGTGTGTGTTGGGGGGGGGGGGTATGCTTGCAGCCGCCTCCCCCACACCCCCACCCTGCCTCTAACCTGCCAATTTGTATGTAGAGCTCAGAGGACAACAACCTCAGGTTATCTATCAATCCTCACCTTCCACCTTGTTCGAGAAGAATCTCGTTTGCTGCTATGTACACCAGCCTAGCTGCCCCGTGGGCTTCTGGGAGTTCTCTTTTTTTCCACTGCCTGTCTCACAGGAGAAGCACTTGGATTCCAAATACACACTTTAAGTAGGTTCTGAGAATCAAACTCAGGTCCTCACATTATAAGGCAAACTCCTTGTCCATTGAAAGATTGAAATCCTAGAAAACAGGGATCCTTTAAATGTGCTTGAGGGTGAGCGCTGAAACGGCTGTGGGGCCAGATTAAAGGCGTTCCCATGCGAGGTTTTGACAGTTAACAATGAAGTGACTGTGGGTTATTTGTTTGTTTGGTTGGCTAGTTTTCTGAGACAGGGTTTCTCCGTATAGCCCTGGCTGTACTGGAACTTGGTCTGTAGACCAGGCTGGCCTCGAACACAGAGATTTGCCTGCCTCTGCCTGTTGAGTGCCAGGATCAACGCCGTGCGCCACCCTCTGCCTGCCTCTGCCAGGATCAATGGCGTGCGCCACCACAGCCAGCTGTAACTTCCTTATTAAGTTCGTAAGGCTAAAGAAGAGAAAAAAGTTATGCATAAAAATGTAAGTATAAGACATGTAAGAATGTAAGAATGAAGAGCAATAGATTGTACATAGTAAATAAGACAGAAATTTCTTTCCAATTAATTGTATGTCTAACTAAAGAGTAATTTTAAAAGATTATTATAACCATATGACTTCTTATGTAGGTATAAAATCAATGTGAAAGATTTTATTAAACTAATTAGTGAAAAAATAATGATTCATTAAATTTTATCAAAGAGAGAGAAATGTTGAAATGAATTTACAAATAGGTGCAAAATATATCTTTTCAAAAGACAGTAATCAATTGCATTCCACTGGCAATTTGTATTTCTACACAGAAGAATCATTTGTAATATTATTAGTTTGTTAAAATTTAACCAAGTTGTAAAATATTTCAAGCAAAACTTTGAAAAGTGTGCCAGACAAGACTGCCAAAAATCTTAGGAATTTCATTTTTTACTTTTTCCTTTCTGCCTGCCTGCCTTCCTTGAGTGTGTGTGTGTGAGCTCACATATAGAAGCCAGAGGGCAACTTGCAGGAATAAATTCTCGCCTTCTATCATGTGTGTTCTGGAGAGCAAACTCAAGTTGCCATATATATATAAATTGGCAAGTGCCCTTAGCTGCTGAGCTGTTTCTCTGGCCAACCTTTTCTTAAAGTTCATAGCCCCCTTTTGGTTAAAATCCTTTAGCAGAGCAGCTCTGATGATAGACTAAGTTATTCACCTTCGTGTCTCTAGAGCTAACTAGCTGCTCTGGGTACACCCAAGCTTGGATTAGACTCTTGGAGGCCAGTCAGTGTCCAATTGAGCAACCAGAGCCGACTGCTAATGAGGGAAACCCAGATGCCTCTTAGATCTGAATCGCAGTCCCTTGGGTTGCATGGCTTCCAGCTTCTGGCTGAGTTACCTGTGCTGGCTGTAGTTTCTCAGCTGTGCTGGGTGCAGGGGAGCTGTTCAGTGTTGGCTGATCTGGGTCCTCTAGTGACAAAAACTTGAAGACTAGACTCCCAGAATCCAAGGCTTACAGCTCCAAGTCTCTCTCTGTCTCTGTCTCTGTCTCTGTCTCTGTCTCTGTCTGTCTTTGTCTCTCTGTCTCTGTCTCTGTCTCTCTCTCTCAAATGAGCCTATCAAGTATTAGACACCATTATGGCATTTTGGAACAAAGTGTTTGAGTGTTTCTCCTCAGCTCCCAACATCACTGCTTCTCCTAAGTTCTTTTCCTCTTTTGTGACTTACATGTCCCCTTGTCTACTCCCACTCTTCATCATCCTCTATTTTACCATTTCTCAGTTTCTTTTATAGATTTTTAGGCCTTTCCCACACTTACACCCATTTATATATAAGTTTGGTGCGTGTGTGTGTGTGTGTGTGTGTGTATTTGTGCATGTGCAGGCACATGCATGCTTTGCCATTTAGTATCCACATATGGGACAGAGCACGTGCTTTTTTCTTTCTGCATTTGGGTCATCTTGCTTAACATTATAATTTCCAGATCTAGCAAATTAAATGATTTCAATTTCTTTGTAGCTGAACAAAATTTCCATTTAAAAAAAATGAATCACATTTTCTTTGTTCATCCCTGTGTTGATCTAGATTAGTTCTGTTTTCTTGCTATTGTAAGTAGAGCATCAATGAACATGGATGAGCAAGCATCTCTACCATAGGATATGGAGACCGTTGTTTATAGGCTGAGGAATGGTATACCTGGATCATAAGGTAGTTCTGGTTGTCACTTTCTTTGATACCCCCACATTGATTACCATAATGACTGTATTAGTTAGCACTCCTATCAGTAGTGAATAAAGGTTCCAATAATATTGTTTCTGTTTTTCACATTTTCCCCTGAAAACATACCGGAAAGAAATACTGCAAGTAGGTATTATTTCAAGAAAGTGAGAAACTGATTGTCACACAAAAACCATGAAGGAAAGAAGAGAATTGGCCACACAGAGAAAATATCTTTTCAACTTTGCATGCAATTTGTAGTTCAACATCCATGTGGCTGTCATCATTTGCTTGTTAGACATATAGAGAGAGTCTCAGACCCTGTTCCAGTTCAACTAAAGCAGCATCTACAGCTTACTGAGAGTCTCAGGTAATTTAAATGTAAATTCCTGAAAAACCTTAATCTACATTCTTTATTTACTATAAAGAGACTGTTTAGGGCTGGACGTCTCTAATCATATCCTTACACCACAGTATTCGGCCTGAAAGGTTTGGTACTGCTGGACATGGAAAACAAGAAAGTATAAATCCTTTCGTGTAGAAAAACAATATATCAAAAATTCAAGTCTAAGTGTCTTGCTGTGTACAACATAAGGGTCTTGAAGTCTTGCTTCTCCTATCTCAGCCTCTCTATTAGTAGTATTGTTTATTTCATGTTTTTACAGCTTATATATTTCAAAAGTATTTATATACCCAAGGGAGACATAGACAATTAGCTTGGGAAGTGGCTTGTAGAAAAGAGAACAACAAAGAGTGAGACTGAATGCTTTGCTTGACATTTGTAGCTCTTGTATCAAGTTTGAAGAAGAGGACTTTACAAGTTACTCTTTCTCTGAGATAAATGCTTTTCCAAAGTATTACAGCCAATGAACCAGATTCTTTTTTTTTATTTCTTTATTTATATGCGAATTTCTCCATTCCCAGTTTCCCCTCCAAAAAACAA
>NW_022196901.1:18746265-18750987 GCF_008632895.1 Mastomys coucha | reverse complement strand
GTCCTTTAAGTTGGAGGTCTTCATTCTCCTCTATACCTATTATTCTTAGATTTGGTCTTCTCATTGTGAATGAACCAGATTCTTATCCACACCTAATGTCTGTGCCACCCTCCAAGCAGAACCATTGTCCACTGAAACAGTTGGTGAATGACTTTATGGATAGACCATCTTAATTCACACACCATTTCTTAAATGAATGTAACCTGTTCTCTGTGGCCTGAGAATAAAGTCACTCACTCAAGTCAAATAGTTTTGTCCATAGCAGGAAGTCTGTATCCAAAAATCATGCCTACAATTCATTCCTTGGCGCAGAGAACTGTCAACTCTCAGCTTAGCTAGGATGAAGGTAAAATTCTTTGGTGATGTGAAGGTCATTGAAGTATAGCCTTATTACAATGAAATCCAATGTCTAAAAATTGTTCTTATTTTGGGCTTGTACCACAGTAAGAACCAAGATTTTAAACTCTACTAAATACAAAACAAACAAAAAGACTTTGTATATTTATGTTCATTTAAGAAAATACTAGTAGTGATGTATTATTTTTAAGTATATAGTTAATATGTTTGGAGTTATTTAAAATTTATATTGAGAAAAACGTATGTATTTTCAGTATTGCTGTAGACAAGCATCTACATAACACTGTTAAATTGATTGTTGTTTTATATCAAACAACTTTTATAATACTCATTTTTATTGCTATAATATTTCATAAATTTTAAGGAATATGACAAAAAAAGATATTGTAAGTATTGAAGAAGGGGTCTCTGGGAGGAGTTGGGGTACAAAAGGGAAACAAGAATGTGATTTAATTTTATTTACTTAAAATAAGTTTTTAAATGTTAACAAATTCAGATAAATTGAAATCATGTAACTTTTCTCATCATAATGCAATAAAAGTTAAAATAAATAAATAAATAAATAAATAATCAGAAAAAATTCAAGTCTAGAGGCCAGTGAGTTGGTTAGTAGATAAAGTTACTTGTCACCAAGTCTGAAACCCTGAGTTCACTTTCAAGGACCCTCACTGTAGAAAGAGAAAACCCATTTCTGAAAGTTGTACTCTGACTTCCATATATGTGCCCACAAACATACACAGAAAATACAAAGTAAATAAATATTAAAGGTTCAAGTCTCTTTGAAAGACAATTTATTAAAAGCAAAAGTGAATTTCAGTTATAATATTTCAATTTAATCGCTAGTGGTTTGAAGTTAAATAATTCTGGACAGTGTGATAAGATTTCAAATTCAGTTGAGATTTAATCCTTTAACAACCTGAGTCTTGCAGAACTGATAATCAATATAATATTGGCATATACTTTGCTTTATTATAACTTTATCTAAAATATTTACAAGCTTGTAATACAACAAAGCTGTGGTTTTTAAGTATCTAAAGAGTACAGCTGTGTCAGTTACTTTTGCTGTGGCTAAAGCTGTAACAGAAACAACTCAGAAGAGGACAGACTATGTGGCTCAGGTTTTCAGAGCTCACTTCATGACTGCTTGGCCCAGTGTGCTCTGCAGAACAGGACGGGAGGCCGGAGCTGTGGCCCAGGAGAAGAGGAGGCCCATGCTAACCTTAAAAGGCACCTTTCCTGAGATTCACTTTTGCCAACGCCATCCTGGCCTTCAAAGTCACCAGGTGCAGACGGAACAGTCACTACATGACTCTGTTGCGCTGTGACAGGGAGCATTGCGTATTCAAACCATTCAAACCACTTGGATCTGCAGACTCATGCCATCTCATAATAATAAATAATTAATAAATATGCTTAATTCAACTTCAGGAGTCTCCAAATTATTTTTGTTTAAGGTCTTTAAAATTATGTATTACTTTTATGAGTGTATATGTGTGGGTGAGTGTACATATACATACCATATGTGCTCTCAGAGGTCAGAAGAGTCATCAGATACCCTGGTATCTGGTAGCCACTATGTGGGTGCTAGGAAGTGAACCGGGGTTCCTTAGCACTAAGTGCTCTTAACCACTGGGCTGTCTTTCCCTCCCCAAGAGTCTCTAAATTCTCGTCAGTTCCAAAATTGTTCAAAAGTTAGTCCAAAAACCCTACTGAGATTCAAGGCAAAGTACTTATTGATAAGCCTCTGTAAAATGAAAATGAAAGCTACTTGTCTCCAAGATACACAGCAGAGAGTCAACGATTCCATCCCTAAGGGGAAGGATAGAAAGAAATGACTGAATCAAAGCGAGACCAAACCTAACAAGGCAAACATTAAACCCTCTACTTCTGTGTGCAGCATCTGAAGTGTGTGCTGGTTTGTTGGAGGCTCCAGCCGACTAAGCAGCTGCCTTGCACCTATAGCCTTCCTAGCCATAGTCCACAAGGCCCGTCTCTCACCTTGAGCTGGTTTTGTTTGTTGTCTATGGCTTTTCTTAACAGACATTCTATCTTGTCGGTATGTCTGCTGCCCTCCTGGACTCAGCATTGAAGCTTAGGTTTTGCACTCACGTCCTTATGTCTTGTCCCCTCAGGAACTTCTGACAGGCTACTTGACTGTCACTCACTGCTCACCCTTCCAGCCTTTCCTGTGACATGTGGTTCTGGAGAAGTCCTCATGACTCTGTAACTCTTACATCCTGCATGACTGCAAAGCCACAATGCCAAGGTCAGCTCGAGTAGTAGCCAGGCCTTTGCACCACAGCTGCGTTGTCCTCAGTCCTGGGCAGCTGGATTAGCAGGGCACCCTGGGAGCCACTCAAGGGGAGGCCTCCTTCCTTCAAGACTGTGATGGCTGGGTTCTGGCTGACTCCTGAGGCACCCTCAAGGCAACTTCCTTCCCAGAGTGAGGTCCTTAGCTTGCGTTACAGCATTAATTTTTTCTGAAACCGTAACTTTGTTAGGCCCAACATTACAAGTATTTCAAGTCTGTTCTTTTTTTTTTTTTTTTTTTTTTTTTTTTTTTTTTTTTTTTTTTTTTTTTTTTTTTTTTTTTTACTTTTTGCTCCTATTCTCACTGTAAACCTGGCTGAAAGCATCTAGCACCATCAATGTCATAACTTGTATACTAGGCTGCTTAAGATTTTCCTCTATGATAAGGTCTCAGAACAGAAACACAATGTAGACAAATTCTTTCCCACAGTACACCATTCACAGTGTCAAGTGCAATTCTTGAAGGACTGAAAGCAGGCCTTCAATGTCTTCGTTCCTGTTGCTCTCCTTATCCTGTGAGCTCACACTGGAATTTCCCATTAAGTAAAGCTTACAGACTGCATGCTAGCATATCCTTAGAGTCTTCCAAATTCCTCCCCTAAATAATTCCAAGCTCCACCCCAGTCACAGCCAAGATCACATTTCTTGGGCAGCAAATAACTGACACAAACATGCTGAAAGAGAAAAAGGGTTATTTTGGCTCACTGTCTTAGACGGTTCAGATTGTAGTTGCTCGGTTCTCTGAGACTGGGCCAAAGAGCACCTTGAGGAGTAGGGCAGCCTTTGCTTCTAATGTTCAGGAAGCAGGAGAGGGAGAGAAGGTGAGACTTCTCATAATAATAAATTATTATGAACATGCCCGCGGGCCCTATTTTCCCCAGGCAGGCCCCTCTTCCCAACATTTCTATAATCTCCCCAAATAGTGCCACCAGCTAGGGACCAAGTGTTCGACAGGTGAGCCTGTGAGGGACATTTCATATTCGAACCCTAGTAGTTGTTGGAGTCTGGGAATCACCACACAAACCACTCAGACACTGACCTCAGTCAAGCAGGGCTGGTTTATTGAATGTACACCACAAGACTGACAATCAGAGATGCAGTCCAGACTCGGGAGCTGAACTTCAGTGCCCAACTAGAATCCTATAGAGCTTTTTAAGCCTGAAATCCACAAACATCTGTGACAAGTTAGTCTACCAGTGAGGGTTTAGGGATAGGAAATTTCCTCAGGAACATGTCTTTTTGTTGTACATTTATCCTGTTCTCTTGGTTGGGGTATATCAATTGTGACAGGGGATTGCCTTGCCTAACAGTCATGTCTTAACTGGACAACCAGGATGTGCCTGTCTTTTTTGCTGTCTTTCTTAGGTTGAGGCCCAGCCCAGGGACAGCTTAGAAGGGCAAATACCATCAACGCTCACACACAGGTGCAGGAAGTCCTGCTGAGTGGCTGCTTTGGGTCCAATCTTATTGTGGCTAACTATACACTGACTTTGGTTGTGATTGGTTTCCAAGAACACCAAAGAACAGAGGATAACAGAATATGCAGTTGACTCGGGCAGGCAGCAGTTATCTAGGCCATAACAGTAATAACCAACGTTTTTCACTCAGGAGACTGAGGCAGGAAGACCACTGAGTGATTTTCTAAAATCATCTTCCATTTCAGCCTCAGCAGATAAACCTTGTCAGTGTGACAGCAGTGGGGGTTTTTAAAACTTCAAGTGCTTTCTTCAACACACCTTTAAAAAAAAGAGCTCAGAGTAGGCCTGTGAAGATGTGGCTATGAGTAAAAGTTCACCAACGCTGGCAGGAATGTGGGAGGCTCAGACAAGACCTTGGCTTAAACAAAGGACAACAAAAGATAGCAATTGGAAAAGGGGAAGCAATTTAGGATGAATGCTGCACTTGTTCTTTGGGGCGTCTAAGACCTTGAAAGCACTCCATAGATATTTGTTCAGCTCCTAGAACCCCCTCCAGCATAGAGTATTGAAAGGTTTATTTACTGCAGGGGGTGAGGGAGGTTGTCACACTGATGTAAAATTTCTTTTTTTTTTTTTT
>NW_022196901.1:18735763-18743420 GCF_008632895.1 Mastomys coucha | reverse complement strand
TCTGGGCTTGTTAGATCACCTAGGAGTGGGGCTTTCTCTGTGTGTTGTGGGACTGGCTGCAGAGCTTGTGCCCAAGGTCTACTCTTGACACCAGCCCAGACAGACCGGAAGGAACCCAAGTCACTGGGCTGGCAGAATTCCTGTGTGCTTGGTCCTGCTGGTCCCAATTATTCCTAGTGTTGGGACAGATGTTGGTTCCTGCTCACCTCTGATCCTAGGTGTGTCAGAATGCCTGGGAGTAGAGCTTCCTCTGTGTTTTGTGAGACTGGTTGCAGAACTTGCGCCCAAGGTCTGTTCTGGGCCCCAGCCCAGACAGACCGGAAGGAACCCAAGTCACTGGGCTGGCAGAATTCCTGTGTGCTTGGTTCCGCTGGTTCCAATTACTCCCATTGTTGGGACAGATATTGGTTCCTGCTCACCTCTGATCCTGGGTGTGTCAGAACGCCTGGGAGTGGAGCTTCCTCTGGGTGTTGTGGGACTGGCTGCGGAGCTTGAGCCCAAGGTCTGCTCTGGACCCCAGCCCAGATAGACTAGAAGGAACCCCAGATGTAAAATTTCTATGTTGTGAAGACAGGGCAGTGCCTGCTGTCTCTGTTCTCTGACTGCTGGCACACAAGCCTCCAGGACCCTTCAACAGGTCTGTGCACTGAGCAATATGATTGTGTTGATACAAACATTGGTGGATGGTCTAGACTGTCCTCCTGTCTGAGTGGTCATCTAGACAGGAGGAACACAAGCACATATCATTTGCTCCCTGCTCCCTGTAGACTTAATCTCACTGGCTGCTACATAAGCCCCATGGGGCTGAGGTTATGTGTTCAGACACCCATAGTGCAGACATATTGATGGTCAGTTTCAAACCTAATAAGTGGCTCTTGGTTACAAGGAAAGCAAATAACCAACCAACATGACATCAACACAGCTCGGGTCCAGCTGGTGTGTTAGGTCCTTCCTGGTTGTATGAATTCAGGAGAGCTAATTATCATGCCCTTAAGGTTTAAGTTCTTTTGGTTTTGTTTGCTGTTTGCTTTGCTGTAGTTGATCATCATTTTCAGTTCATACTTCAGTGGCTAAGAGCACTGCCTGCTCTTTCAGAGGGTGGAATTCCACTCTTATGGTGGCCCACAGCCATCTGTAACTCCAGTTCCAGGGGCTTTGATGCCCTCTTCTGGCTTCATAGGCAACAGATACACATGATGCACAGACACACATGCAGGCAAAACATCCATACACATAAAATGAAAAATAAAATAAATTTTAAAAAGGAAATGCCATGGTTGTTTTCCATAAGGGAGCTACAGTGAGTGAATTGGTGGAGTCTGTCAGTGAGCCTAGTATAAACCCCTTGAGGGTAGACATAGCATTTCCATGAGGTACTAGCAGCCACGGCACAGTGCTTGATATAGAGTAGCTTCTAAACAGAGGCTTGTTGAATTATTATTATTATTAATAATTTATATTTTTTGGTTTTTTGAAACAGGGTTTCTCTGTGTAGCCCTGGCTGTCCTGGAACTCACTCTGTAGACCAGGCTGGCCTGGAACTCAGAAATCTGCCTTCTTCTGCCTCCCAAGTACTGGGATTAAAAGTGTGCACCACCACTGCCTGGCTTGTTGAATGATTTTTGAAGGTGTAGAAAATAGGGCAGAAAGGATTCTGGGAGCCAGATAAACTTGCTTCTAGTCCCACGGCCTTCTTGATCATCGGTGTCTAGAAACATAGCATCTTACTGCGTAGCTCTGCAGTACAGCCTTTAATGTCCCTGTACCCTGTCAAGGACAGCGGGGCCCGTGAGCCTGCATGGCTGCATTATTGTGGATAGAGACTCAACCAGGCTCCTCTCATTATTTGATAAGTTTCTTCATTTGGTAAAATTATATTGATGATGTAATACATACTAGGCACTACATAAAAGGTACAGCTTCCTCAAATAACATATGCGTCCCCAAACCTGGTCACTCTACTAGCTCTAACGTCCCCAGCCTACCCTTGACCAGATGAGATGAGGCTAAAATGAAAGGCATCGAGTCCAGTGTCATTTTGGTTCCCAGCTCTCTGTGAAGCCTTGGAGAAGCATGGGCTAGACTTCTTTGAAGAGCCTGGCAGAAGTACTTCCTGTCTGCTTCTGCCTCCCTCTGGCCTGGAAGGCTACAGGAGTGAGGACTTGAGGGTCCCCAGAGGAATTTAGCAAAAGCAGGACACTGGGACGAGACAGGAGGATGGTGCCGGTGGTATGATTATCCCCACCCCCCTCTGTCCCACGAGACTGTGGGCACTCAGCCCTTGCTTCCTTTTTCTGTAACTGCTTGCTTTCTCTCCCCATTGACTGAAGTGTTGAGCCTTCCCCTTTAATGCTGATCTATTCCTTGTCCCACACTCTAGTTACACCCTCCTCGTCACCATCTAAGTTAATATGGTCACTAACTTTCCTGGGCTCCCATCTCTAAATTTGCACATCACAGGATAGATAAGGTTTTATTATGGAAGTATTACAACACATTTTAGGTGTCTTTGCCATTGTTTGTTTTTCTTATGGAGAAAAATGTTCTTTTTTTTTTTAAGATTTATTTATTTATTATATGTAGGTACACTATAGCTTTCTTCAGATGCACCAGAAGAGGGCATCAGATCTCATTACAGGTGGTTGTGAGTCACCATGTGGTTGCTGGGATTTGAACTCAGGACCTCTGGAAGAGCAGTCATTGCTCTTAACCGCTGAGCCATCTCTCCAGCCCAAGAAAAATGTTCTTACTTGGCAAAAATAATCTTGCTAGATAAACAAAAAGTATATTAGCTAGCTATTATTGCATTAAAGATCACCACAAATTTAGCAGCTTAAAGCAACACACACTCATCGTCTCACACTTCTGTGGGTCAAGAGTCAGGCACAGCCTAGTCGGCCCTTTCCTCGTGGGGCTCCCCCGTTAACAAGTGAAGGGTTGGTTTCATCTGAAAGTTTCGTCGGAGAAGACATTTCTAAACTTGAAAAGATTGTTGGCAGGATGCATGTCCTCGAAGTGATAAGACTGAGGACCAAGGCTTCCTGCTTCAGGTAAACTAGCCTCAATCCCTGGTGACCAGCCAGTTCCTAGCAGACACATCCAGTTTCTCTGTATATGGACTTCTGTGGCTGATTACTTTGTTAGGCCAGCAAGGAGAGTCTCATGAGGGAATCTGCTAGCAAGACAGAGTCTTGTATAATCCAATCTAACCACAGAATGAACATTTCATTATCTTTTCTCTATTTTATTCATTAGAAGCAAGCTTCAGCTCTTGCTCACAGGGATGAGAAAAGGCACAAATACCATGAGATGTGGCCCATAAGAGCATCTTAGAGACTGTCACACATGGGAGAGGAATGAGTTCTGTTGAGCTCTTAAGAGCCGGATATGCCCCCAAGGGGCTGAGTAGCAACAAATGCAACATGCTTGAAAAACATGAAGAAATGAGAAGTGGGGGGGAGAGTTGAGAGAGTTGGTGGGAAAAAAGGAACCAAGAAGATGAAACAAGGCTTAACCAGCAAGTTGCCCTTTTCAGACATAACTGCCCAAGTTCTACCCCCAAGATCCACATGGTAGGAGAAAACAGGCTCCTACAAGTTGTCATCTGACCACGAATGTGCATACACACCCAAAAGAAATTAAAATAAATACAATGTCAAACAGACAAAAGTTAAAACAAGGCTTCAGGTAAGCAAAGCTGGTGGAAAGCCCACAGTTCAGTCAGTGGGTCTTCTGGGATGACAATGCCTGCCTACTGAACGTAAGCCCTCTTGTCCCACCTGAGGTCCTAAAGAGAGTCTAGCTTGATGGTAGGTGTGGAGCTTTGCTTTTGATGCTGTGGACATTCACTTGAAGGTCCCAAGTTTGACCTGAAAGAAGAGATGTGTGGCAGAAGTAACTTCCGAGGACACCAGAGCTGAGGGAACCTGGTGGCCAGCATTCACCAAAATCTCTTGAATTTCTCTTACTGATGCAAGTAGCCAGAGGTTGGGGGGGTGAGGGAGTGTGTGTGTGGGGGGGCTGGGATCTTCTCTAGGTGAGCTGCAATACATATAAAGCAGATTTGAAGATCATGACTCAGTTGGGTTGGGAAGAAGGAGGAAAGGAGAGGGAAGAGGAAGAGGAGGAGCCATAAAGGAGACAGCTCTAAGGCTGTGAACAGAATTAGAAACTCCATCAGCCCATACAAAAGACACAGAATCCAGGGGTTTCATTTACAAGCTGTCAGCCTAGATTGGGCAGGTTTTGGAGCTTTTTAAACCTACATCCCAGCCATATGTCCCTTGTTAATTGCTGTTTCTTCTGGCCACATGCTCATACATAGTCCATCTCCTCTCATGGTGGCTTCCTCCCCGCTTCTTCTCTCTCCTCCTGTTTCCTCTTACCAGTGGCCCTCAGACAGGTAACTGAAAACCATCCACTGCCCAGTCACAGGCTTTAGCCTTTTAATGACCCACTAACTTGGGGAGTAAGATTTACACAGCAAAGGCTGGTGTAAATGAGAACTCACTGGGCTTGGAGCAATCCATATCAGGATACGGTATTTACCATTTGAATATGTAGCAGCACCAGACCAACCCTAACGTAAGGCAACCTTTGTTACCCAGCTCAATCTCACTTATGTAATACAAGATATATGGTCACTAAACCTTTCCTATGTGCCCTGGGCCTACATAACTGAATGGAAATTAAGGAAGAATATGTAATTTTCCTACATATTTGATCCCTGCCACAAATGCTGCTAAGTAATATTACTTATCCCATTTCAAAAATGGAGGCATAGAGATAAAATAATTTGCATGTTTAAGAGGCAGATTTTCCAGTTTAAATTCGTCTTGGCTTGAAGCTCATTTTCTTTGTATTTAGCAATGCTAGAACTGAATACAGGGCGTCATGGCAGGCTAAGCACATGCTATACCACAAAGCTGCAGTCCTGTCCCCTTACACCTTTCTCCCTGATAAAGCTTTGGCCAGTGATCGCACCGTTTAAATGCAGCCAGCTGTGACTCATTCCTACAGGCAGACTCTCGTTTCCATGTGAAAATTGCTACCTGCTCATTGAACAAATTTGGCATTGTAATGGTATTGGTAGAACTGTAGCCACAGTGTCTACATCAGGAGCCTGAGCCCAGGAGGCCTGCAGTAGGCTTGTGTGGGCCAGTCAAAGTACTGAGTCACCTTGCTTGAAGAGAATTTGCCTTCGAAACCAATGACCCTGTCATCTTGCCCCAAGGCTCATATGAAAGGGTTAGGTTCAAAAACTTTTGTCTTTTCACTTGTGAGAAATAACTGCTGTTCTGTGGTTTGTGGTGTTTTAACACAAAATGTGCTGTTGTTCTGAATTCTTACTATTCAGTTTCAAAAGATTTCAAAGGCAGAATAAGAAGTCTTCTTACATGGGACTGGAATTGTACCTTCCCACATACAAATACAACCCAAAATAGCAACCGTTCTTATCCCCATGCCCGAGTTTCTAGTGTATCCCAGTAATATAGTAACAGTAACGATGGTAGGGGTAGACCTGCTCATTACCATGCTTCCCGCCATGGCAATAATGGACTACACCTCTGAACCCGTAAATTAGCCACCATGAAATGTTTTCCTTTACAAGAGCTGTGGTCATGGAGTTTCTGCACAGCACTAGAAACCCTAAGACATGGGGACATCCACTGGAGCAGAGTTGACCACCTTAGAAGAAAACTGATTCTCCTTCCCACAGAGCCTGTTGTAAGCCTTGTGTCCCTGCAAGCTAGAGCAGTGACTGCTTGATCTCGTGCAGGCAGTCCCAGCTGCTATCGTGAGTAGGCCTACTGCACCCACAGGAGTCATTATTGTAGCTTACAGGGTTCACATCAGTATGAGTAGTGATTACTTTCTCCTTCAGTTGCCCGAGTAGCACCTTCTAAAACTGTGAAAACCAGCCATCAGGGAGGCAGCTTCCTATGCAATCACAGTTTGATCTTTCCATGTCCTGTGACCAAAATATGTGGTATCTTTAGGGACTTACCATCAAGTTCTGATGGGTAACCAAGAGCCATGACAAAAGTCTGTATTGTTTTTGAGGGTCTCTGGAACATCTCTGACCAACAAATCAAGGGGAGAGATTCAACACAACACTGACTGCTGGGCTTTTAATTTGCCCACCAATGACTTCTGGATTCAACTTTTAAAAAACAATTGACATATTTATTTATTTGCTCTCTCTCTCTCTCTCTCTCTCTCTCTCTCTCTCTCTCTCTCTCTCTCTCTCTCTCTCTGTGTGTGTGTGTGTGTGTGTGTGTGTGTGTGTAGGGCAGAGGGCCACCTGTCTGTATTCTCCTTCTACCTTCTAGCATGTGGTTGTTCCTGGTGACAAGTTCTTTTGTGGACTAAGCTATTTTGCAAGCCTCCTGTGCATTTGTTTTTGGGATAGAGTCTCTTTGTTGTCCCAGCTTACCTCGTACTTCTGAACTAAAGCGATCCTCCTGCTTCAGCTTCTCAAGTATCTGGGGCCTTGCCCTCTTCTTAACCAGATACCACACAAGAAGACACTCTGAGAAGGGTTCACCCAAAATTACTAGTGATCTCTATAATTGCCATTTATCCTGAATGTCTAAAAATATTAGAAAATTTGAAACTAAGCCGAAGAAATACACTTAATATTAGAGTTACAGAGATTTTTGGTTAGGAGAGTCTCTTAAGGCCTCTCACAGCTTGCACTCTTTACTCTTTGGGTTGAGAGTTATCGGATGTTGTCTGGTGGGGGCAGCTGAGCAAACTAACTGAAGGGTAGGACTATAATGAGGATACCAGGATTCACGTCCTTTGCTTTAGATCTGGCTGGTAGCCATACACCAAACACATTAATTGCATTAGACCTAAACAATTGTTTCACCTAATAATATGAAAAATCGTGTTTATAATCTTTTCTCTCTCTTTTTAAAGTTTTATTGCATTATAATGAGAAAAGTTACATGATTTCAATTTATCTGAATTTGTTAATATTCAAAAACATATTTTAAGTAAATAGAATTAATCACATTCTTGTTTTCCTTTTGTACCCCAACTCCTCCCAGAGTCCCTCCTTCAATACCTACAATATTTTTTTGTCATATTCTTTAAAATTTATAAAATATTATAACAATAAAAATATATTATAAAAGTTGTTTGTTATAAAACAGCAATCAATTTAACAGTCTTATGTAGATGCTTGTCTACGGCAATACTGAGAATACATGTTTTTCTCAATATAAATTTTAAATAACTCCAAACATATTAACTGTATATTTCAAAATAATACATCACTACTAATATTTTCTTAAATGAACATAAATACATAATGTGTTTTCATTTGTTTGTTTTATATTTAGTAGAGCTTAAAAATCTTGGTTCTTACTGTGGTAACTTGATACAAGAGTTACAAACATCAAGCAAAGCATTCAGCCTTACTCTTTGTTGTTCTTTTACAAAACCCCTCCCAGTTCAATTGTCTACATTTCTTTTGGATATATAAATACTTTTAAAATATGTAAGCTGTTTTGAAAACCATAGTATGGTGTAAAAACATAAAATAACCAATACTACTAATAGAGAGGCTGAGATAGAAGAAGCAAGATATCAAGACCATTATGTTGTACACAGCAAGACACTGTCAAGAACAAACAAGCTGAAAGTGTAT
>NW_022196901.1:18729910-18734492 GCF_008632895.1 Mastomys coucha | reverse complement strand
TTATGTCTTTCTTAAAGTCCTGTATCATCATCATGATAAGTGATTTTAGATCTGAATCTTGCCTTTCCCGTGTGATGGTGTGTTCAGGACTTGCAATGGTGGGAGTATTGGGTTCTGATGATGCCCAAGTAACCTTGGTTTGTGTTGCTCATATTCTTGCCCTTGCCCCGCATCATCTGGTTATTTCTACTGCTACCTGCCCTTGCTAAATCTGACTGGAGCCTGTCCTTCCTGTGATCCTGATTGTGTCAGAACTCCTCAGAGTCAAACTGTCTTTGTGATACTATGATTCTGGGATCCTGTGACCCTGGGCTTGTTAGAGCACTTGGGAGTGGAGCTTCCTCTGGGTGTTTTGGGAATGACTGCAGAGTTTGCGCCCAATGTCTGCTCAGGGCACTGGCCAGTCCAGACAGACTGATAGCAACCCGAGTCACTGGGCTGGCGGAGTTCCTGTGTGCCTGGTCCCGCTAGTCCCAGTTACTCCCAGTGTTGGGACAGATGTTGTGTCCTCCTCACCGCTGAAGCTGGGTGAGTTAGAGCACCTGGGAGTGGAGCTTCCTCTGGGTGTTGTGGGACTGGCTGCGGAACTTGCCCCTAAGGTCTGCTCAGGGCACCAGCTCAGACAAACCAGAAGAAACCTGAGCCACTTGGGCTGGTGGAGTTCCTGTGTGCCTGGTCCTGCTGGTCCCAGTTACTCCTGGTATTTATAATCTTGCCTTACAATGATTTTTTTCCCTCTGATAGCAAATGTTAGACTTTTCCAGGAGTGAGCAGGAGTGAAGCCATAAAGTTGTTATTCTGTGAAATTTTTATCATGACAACATCTTGGTCAGAACTGTAGATTGTTGCCCAGAGATGACATAGGTGTCACTCAAATGTCTGCTTCTTTTTGGATTTATTAAGATGGCCTAATAACATTTCAGCATTAGTATGTGTGGTGGTTTAAGTAAGAATGCTCCCTCACCCCACTCCCGCCTAAGCTCATATATTTGAACACTTAGTCCCCAGGGAGTGGAACTGTTTTAAAAGATTAGAAAGATTAGGAGGTGTGGTTTTGTTGGAAATCTGTCACCTTCAGTCTAGCTCTCAAGTAAGGCTCCAGTGTCATGTCTGCCTGACAGCTCCCATGCTCCCTGCCATGATGATGATGGACTAAACTCCTGAAACTCTAATCAAGCCTCAGGGAAATGTTTTCTTTTGTAACAGTTACCTTTGTCATGATGTCTTTGCACAACAATAAAAAGTAAGTAAGAGAGCAGGTGTTCACTGGTCCACCATCTGCATCCCTGAGCTGAGGCTGATCCACAGCCCTCTGTGCTCATGTCCGGCCAGGAGAGACCTGTTCTTCCAGGAGTGCTTTCACTCTCCTAAGCTTGGAGAGTGAGATAGCCACTCTCTCTCCAATAACTGCAGAGTAGGGCCGGCCAGGAGCTTGAGGAACACAGGAACAATGGAGCAGCTGGGACAGGATCTTTCTGGTCGCCATCTGCACACCGAGCTTAGGCTGTTCCAGAACCCTCTGTACACAAGTTCTGCCAGGACAGAGCTGCTCTCCCAGGAGTGCTGACACATGCTTACGGACCCACAGGAGGAACAAGTTCCAGCCAGAGACAGCAAGAATATCTAACCAGAGATAACCAGGTGGTGGAAGGCAAACGCAAGAGTCTTACCAACAGGAACCAAGACTACTTGGAATCATCAGAACCTAGTTCTTCCACCACAACAAGTCCTGGATGCCCCAACATACCAGAAAAGCAAGATGTGTATTTAAAATCACATCTCATGATGCTGATAGAGGACTTTAAGAAGGACATAAATAGCTCTCTTAGAGAAATACAGGAGAACACAGGTAAATAAGCAGAAGCCATTAAAGAGGAAACACAAAAATCCCTTAAAGAATTACAGGAAAACACAAACAAGTGAAGGAATTGAACAAAACCATCCAAGATCTAAAAATGGAAGTAGAAACAATAAAGAAATCACAAAGAAAGAAAACTCTGGAGATAGAAAACCTAGGAAAGAGATCAGGAGCCATAGATGCAACAGAATACAAGAGGTAGAAGAAAGAATCTCAGGAGCAGAAGATACCATAGAAAACATGGACACAACAGTCAAAAGAAAATGCAAAATGCAAAAAGCTCCTAACCCCAAACATCCAGGAAATCCAGAACACAATGCGAAGACCAAACTTAAGGATAATAGGTATAGAAGAGAATGAAGATTCCCAGCTTAAAGGACCAGTAAATATCTTCAACAAAATTATAAAAGAAAACTAAACACCTAATGTACAAAACAAAGAAAGAATATTAAAAGTAGTAAGGGGAAAGGTCAAGTAACATATAAAGGCAGGCCTATCAGAATTACACCAGACTTCTCACCAGAGACTATGAAAACCAGAAGATCCTGGGCAGATGTCATACAGACCCTAAGAGAACACAAATGCCAGCCCAGGCTACTATACCCAGCAAAACTCTTAATAACCATAGATGGAAAAACCAAGGTATTCCATGGCAAAAACAAATTTACACACTATCTCTCCACAAATCCAGCCCTTCAAAGGATAATAAATGGAAAACTCCAACACAAGAAGGAAAACTACACCCAAGAAAAAGCACGAAAATAATCTTTTAACAAACCAAAAAGAAGGCAGCCACAAAAAACATAATCCCACCTCTAACGACAAAAATAACAGGAAGCAATATCTGTTTTTCCTTAACATCTCTTAATATCAATGGACTCAATTCCCCAGTAAAAAGACTAACAGACTGGATACATAAACAGGACCCAACATTTTGCTGCATACAGGAAACACACCTCAGTGACAAAGACAAACACTACTTCAGAGTAAAGGGCTGGAAAACAATTCGCAAACGGTCCCAAGAAACAAGCTGGAGTAGACATTCCAATATCGAATAAAATCGACTTTCAACCTAAAGATACCAAAAAAAAAAAAAAGAAGGACACTTCATAGTCGTCAAAGGAAAAAACCTACCAAGAAGAATTCTCTCTTCTGAACATCTATGCTTCTAATGCAAGGGTACCCACATTCATAAAAGAAACTTTACTAAAGCTCAAAGCACACATTGCACCTCATACAATAATAGTGGGAGACTTCAATACTCCACTCTCAGAAACAGACAAATCATGGAAAGAGAAACAGTAAAACTAACAGAAGTTATGAACAAAATGGATTTAACAGATATCTATAGAACATTTTATCCTAAAACAAAAGAATATACCTTCTTCTCAACACCTCATGGTACCTTCTCCAAAATTGACCATATAATTGGTCACAAAACAGGCCTCAACAGATACAAGAACATTGAAATAATACCATGCATCCTATCAGATCACCACGGACTAAGGCTGGTGTTCAATAACAACATAAACAATAGAAAGCCTACATACATGTGGAAGCTGAACAACATTCAATGATAACTTGGTGAAGGAAGAAATAAAGAAATTAAAGACCTTTTAGAATTTAATGAAAATGAAGCCACAACATACTGAAACTTATTGGATACAATGAAAGCAGTCCTAAGAGGAAAACTCATAGCTCTGAGTGCCTCCAAAAAGAAACTCAAGAGAGCTTACACTAGCAGCTTGACAGCACATCTGAAAGCTCTAGAACAAAAAGAAGCAAATACACCCAAGAGGATTAGATGGCAGGAAATAATCGAACTCAGGGCTGAAATTAACCAAGAGGAAACAAAAAGAACTATACATAATTTGTACTGGCTTAGACATTCAAACTCATCTCTGTTTTATTTTATGCTTAGTCATATTTAAGTCCAGAATTTAATAGTCTACTAGACAGATAAGTGAGATGCATGAATATAAAAATATATAAGGGAAAGCAGACGGTAAACTATTTATAACTTTATTATATTACTAACATTTCAAAGTGTAGCCCGTGCAGTCGTCTCACCAGCAAGAAGACACGCAGACACTAGAATCCTTCTGCAGCAAGCATTTATTGCATCATGAAGAGGAAGACCCCGAGCCAATAATCGGCACTGCTTATATACACCACAGCGCTGCGTGTCCGCCCATGATTGGCTGTTTGCTCATCACCCCATGTGATGCCCCGGGATGGGCCATGACTTGGCGCCTTTTCACTCTACGCACATGCGCAAACAGTTGTTTACCAGGAGTAGACAGCGGATGTAGGTGCCATCTTGTCAAGGCGAATGCCTCTCCAGCTCTACCGCTCTCCACATCAAAGTTTATTAGTTGCTTGTAAATTGTATAGTTACAAAATGTCTGTGCTCTATTAATCAGAAGATCATGGCGTATCAGCAGGCTAGCTAATTTTACTGGAGTTTTCAACAGAGTTGTCATTGTGGAAGGTTTAATTGCATTAATTAAAAAGTTGGTAAAACGTGGTTTTAACCTCAGCGTGTCAGATGTACGGAAAACATGCTTTCAGCATGTGAGTGGCATGGGCTGTGCACGTGCATTAGTGACAGGAGCTCCTCTTGAACAGCTGTGAAATGGGGTGAGATCCAGTCAGCGTTCATTCTTTCTTCAAAGGTTTAGTAGTTTGGAATTTTGATTGACTGGCACATTCTATCATTGTCAT
>NW_022196901.1:18727786-18728955 GCF_008632895.1 Mastomys coucha | reverse complement strand
CCCTACCTATTCAATATTGTACTTGAAGTCCTAGCCAGAACAATTAGACAACAAAGGGAGATCAAAAGGATACAAATTGGAAAGGAAAAAGTCAAAATATCACTATTTGCAGGTGATATGATAGTATACTTAAGTGACCCCAAAAATTCCACCAGAGAACTCCTAAACCTGATAAACAACTTCAGCAAAGTGGCTGGATATAAAACTAACTCAAACAAATCAGTGGCCTTCCTCTACACAAAGGATAAACAGGCAAAAAAGAAATTAAGGAAACAACACTTCACAACAGTCACAAATAATATAAAATACCCTGGTGTGACTCTGACTAAGCAAGTGAAAGATCTGTTTGACAAGAACTTCAAGTCTCTGAAGAAGGAAATTGAAGAAGATCTCAGAAGATGGAAAGATCTCCCATGCTCATGGATTGGTAAAAATGGCCATCCTGCAGAAAGCAATCTACAGATTCAAAGCAATTCCCATCAAAATTCCAACTCAATTCTTCACAGACTTATAAAGACCAATTTGCAAATTCATCTGGAATAACAAAAAACATAGGATAGTGAAAACTATTCCCAACAATAAAAGAACTTCTGGTGGAATCACCATCCGTGACCTCAAGCTGTACTAAAACTGCATGGTACTGGTACAGTGACAAGCAGATAGCTCAATGTAATAGAATTGAAGACCCAGAAATGAACACACACACACCTATGATCACTTGATCTATGACAAAGGAGCTAAAACCATCCAGTGGAAAAAAGAAAGCATTTTCAACAAATGGTGCTGCCTCCATTGGTACATATAGAAGAATGCAAATCAATCCATGCTTATCTCTTTGTACAAAGCTCAAGTCCAAGTGGATCAAGGACCTCCACATAAAATCAGACACACTGAAACTAATAGAAAAGAAAGTGGGGAAGAACCTCGAGGATGTGGGTACATGGGAAATTTTCCTGAACAGAATACCAATAGCTTATGCTCTAAGATCAAGAATTGACAAATGGGACCTGTCAGAGCCAGCCAACAAGGGTGAGGCTGAAGTAGAGAGGGCGACTGAATGGGAACGAGAGGACCACCGCTCTGCTGGCAATGGCAATAAACTTTTTTTTTAACTTTGTAATTATATTTATGTACAGAAAACTTAGTGTACATTTAACCCAATTTAGTGG
>NW_022196901.1:18723329-18726979 GCF_008632895.1 Mastomys coucha | reverse complement strand
CTTCTCAGCACGGGCCAGTAGCCTTTGCTTCTTATCTTGCTTTGTCTCTGGCCTGTACTTGTTGGCAATCTTAAGCAGCTGAGTTGCTGTTTGCCTGTCCAGGGCCTGGGTGAACTGGTTAATGGCAGAAGGTACTTTGAGACGCTTATAGAGGATGGCTCTTTGCCGCTGCAGCCTGATGTAGCGAGGCCATTTGACGAAGTGTGTTAGATCTCTTTTGGGCTGGATGTCCTGCCCAATGCCGAAGTTCTTGGGCCTCTTCTCAAACAAAGGATTGACCACCTTCTTGGCCTCCTGTTTCTTGACGACGGCGGGGGCCGGGGACACCTTCTTCCCCTTCGCCTTCTTTCCTTTGGGCATCTTGCTTGACTGGTGGAGAGCAGCAATAAACTTTAATGCAAGAAATTTTTTATAGAAAAACACAGTAAGGCTAAAAAATAGAATTTAACAACAATCATGAAGCACAGTTTCTGAGCACTTTCTCATGGCAAAAGCATGTCCACTTTTTCATATCTTACAGTAAATATTTTTTCCCCATGCCCAGGTGCATGAGGTTTGTTTCTTTAATCCTTGCATGCACAGCTCTCAGTAGCCTTGAATTACTTCCAAAACATTTTGGGTTCATGGAGCAGTTATGTCTTCAGCTGCAGGGAGACTATCAGAAGGTGCCCCCTCCTTCATGGAGCGGTCATGCTCTCAGCTGCAGGGAGATTATGTGAAGGTGCCCCTTCCCTGCCTTTCAGCAGGGGGGCCACCCCTAAATCTTCCCCTATGCTAAAGAACATTTCCATCACAGGGACCTCATAAAATTGCAAAGCTTCTGTAAGGCAAAGGACACTGTCAATAGGACAAAACAGCAACCAACAGATTGGGAAAAGATCTTTACTAATCCTATATCTGATAGAGGGCTAATATCCAATATATACAAAGAACTCAAGAAGTTAGACTCCTGAGAACCAAATAATTCTATTAAAATTGGGTACAAATCTAAACAAAGAATACTCAACTGAGGAATACCAACTGGCTGAGAAGCACCTAAAGAAATGTTCAACATCCTTAGTCATTAGGGAAATGCAAATCAAAACAACCCTGAGATTCCACCTCACACCAGTCAGAATGGCTAAGATCAAAAACTCAGGTTGACAGCAGATGCTGGCGAGGTTGTGGAGAAAGAGGAACACTCCTCCATTGCTGGTGGGAATGCAAACTGGTACAACCACTCTGGAAATCAGTTTGGCGGTTCCTCCGGAAATTGGACATAGTTCTACTGGAGGACCCAGCTACACCACTCCTGGGCATATACCCAAAAGATACTGCAACATGTAAGAAGGACACATGCTCCACTATGTTCATAACAGCCTTATTTATAATAGCCAGAAGCTGGAAAGAACCCAGATGTCCCTCAACAGAGGAATGGATACAGAAAATGTGGTACATCTACACAATGGAGTACTACTCAGCTTTTAAAGACAATATATTCATGAAATTCGTAAGCAAATGAATGGAACTAGAAAATACCATCCTGAGTGAGGTAACCCAATCATAAAAGAACACACATGGTATGAACTCACTGATAAGTGGATATTAGCCCAGAAGCTCGGAATATACAAGATACAATTTGCAAACCACATGAAACCCAAGAAGAAGGAAGACCAAAATGTGGATACTTCGATGTTTCTTAGTAGGGGGAACAAAATACCCATGGTAGGTGTAGTGGCTATTCCTGATTGTCAACTTGACTATATCTGAAATGAACTACAATCCAGAATTAGAAGGCTCACCTGGCCCTAATCTGGATGCTGAGAGACACAAGTTTCCGACCTGAATCTTGGCATGGAGATCTTGATGTATAGTGGCTATGAATCCTAGAAGATTAACACTGGAAGATCTACAAGTTCAAGCAAGGTCATCTGGGATTAAAAGTGTGGTGGCACACACCTTTAATCTGGGTCACACCTTTTGCTGGAGACCTATATAAGGACATTGGAAGAAGGAAGGCTCTCTCTGCTTCACCCGCTTGCTTTGTGGGTCTGAGCAGCTGCTGGATCCTTGGACTTCCATTCACAGCTGCTGCCAACCATTGTTGGTACTTGATTGTTGGGAGTTGGACTACAGACTGTAAGTCATCAGTAAATTCCTTTACTACATAGAGACTACCATAAGCTCTGTGACTCTAGAGAACCCTGACTAATACAGTAGGAAATCGTGGAGCAGAGACTGAACGAAAGGCCATCCAGAGATTGCCCCACCTGGGGCAATCCCATATACAGTTACCAAACCCAGATACTATTGTGGATGCCAAGAAGTGCTTGCTGATAGGAGCCTGATATAGCTCTCTCCTGAGAGGCTCTACCAGTGCTTGACAAATACAGAGGTGGATGCTTGCAGCCAACCATTGGACTGAGCACAGGGTCCCCAATGGAGGAGTTAGAGAAAGGACCCAAGGAGCTGAAGGGGTTTGCAGCCCCATAGGAGGATTAACAATATGAACTAACCAGTACACTCAGAGCTCCATGGACTAAACCATCAACCAAAGAGTACACATGGTGGAACTCATGGCTTCAGCTGCATATGTAGCAGAGGATGGCCTAGTTGGTCATCAATGAGAGGAGAGGCCCTTGGTCCTGGGAAGTCTCTATGCCCCAGCGTAGGGGAATGCCAGGGAGAGGACAGGGGTTTTTCAGAGGGAAGATCAGGAAAGAGGATAACATATGAAATGTAAGTAAAGAAAATATCTAATAAAAAATGGAAAAACAACAACAACAACAAAGAAAGCAGGAGCCGGGTTTCCCACAGAGACCTTCAGGGCCCATGACATGCTAAGCTGCCAGTCTTCCCTAGGATGAAATGGTCATCAGTTTCAAAGTCTGAGACTTTAAACCATTAAATTGAATTGACAAACCAGAAATGAGTTTTGATTTTCACCAGCATCTGGGGAGTAGAATTCCTCACCACACCATTAAGAATTTCTAGGCAATGGTTTGCTGGCTGCTCCTGACAGCTCTTGGCAGGAACTGTAAGGGAATAGTCCTTCTCCAACACCCTAGTAATTCACAGTTGATTTATAGCACTCTCTGGGACTGGCAGGTTCCAGTCCTAAGGGGTGCCACAATGAAAAGCTCACCAAGTGAAGTGTTTCATTTTATCAATCCAAGAATAAGTACCAAGTTTTTCCTCCTTGCGGTTCCTTCAGGAAAAACAGACATCTGTTAGAGGCTTGACTACAGGAGTGCTCCCCAGATCAGTTCCTGTGATAGATGATGTACCATGAAGGTTGTTACAGAGGAAACATCTGAGTAAATATGAGTCTGTTGAGTTTGTTCCTCACAAGCTGCCAGGAGGCTTAAAAAAAATGGGACAAACACTAAAATACAGCCAATGCAATAAGAATGAACTTCTTTTACTCTTAGGTTAATAGACTAATTTAGAGCAGACTTAGATACAGAAAGAGTAAGAAGAAAGGGTGTCTTCTATAACTATGTCCAATTTCCGGAGGAACCGCCAAACTGATTTCCAGAGTGGTTGTACCAGTTTGCAATCCCACCGGCAATGAAGTAATGTTCCTCTTTCTCCACAATCTCGCCAGCATCTGCTGTCACCTGAGCTTTTTATCCTAGCCATTCTGATTGGTGTGAGGTGGAATCTCAGGG
>NW_022196901.1:18711022-18719195 GCF_008632895.1 Mastomys coucha | reverse complement strand
ATCTCTTGTATTCTGTTAGTGATACTTGCATCTATGTTTCCTGATTTCTTTCCTACGATTTCTAATTCTAGAGTTGTCTCTTTTTGTGCTTTCTTTATTGTATCAACTTCCATTTTTAGGTCCTGGATGGTTTTACTCAATTCCTTTACCTGCTTGTTTGTGTTTTCCTGCAATTCCTTAAGGGATTTTTGAGTTTACTCTTTAAGTGCTTCTATTTGTTTACTTGTATTCTCCTGTATTTCTTTAAGGGAGTTAGTTATTCGTGTCCTTCTTCAGTTCCTCTTTCAGCATTGTGAGATATGATTTTAGATCCAATTCTTGCTTTTCCGGTGTTTTGGGATATCCAGGACTTGCTGCAGTGGGAGTACTAGGTTCTGATGAAGCCAAGTAGTCTTGGTTTCTTTTGGTAGGATTCTTGCATTTGCCTTTCACCATCTCTTGATTTTTGGTGTTAGATGTTCTTAGTGACTCTGACCAGAGCTTGTCCTATCCCTGACACTCTGCAAGACCCCTGAGATTCGTGGGGCCTGTGCCTCCCAGCTGGCTGCTCTGGTCTTAGAAACTCACAGGAGAGAAGATGGTGGCTCTCACCGGAGACTCCGGGCAGCTAAGGTCGCTGTTCCACCTCTGTCACTTGGAAGCTGAGAGGATCCTGTCCCTGCCTCCCTGCGGCTCCCCTGCGACTCGTGGGGCCTGTGCCTCCCGTCTGGCTACTCCCGGCTTAGGAGCTCACTGGAGAGAAGATCTACAGTACATTTGTTACAGTGAACCGATATGAATACCTCAGCATTGCCATTAATAGTGTCATCTTAGGGCCCAGACTGTGTTGCAGGTGTTCAGATGTGTGAGAACATGTGTCCACATTAGGGTTCCACGCAGTGCAGCTTTGCACATCCCTGTGCTTGACCATTCACCCTCCTCTTCTCCAGCTCCAGGCACCTGACTTTCCTTTGTCTCCATACTGTTGTCGTTTTCAGAAGGTGCTATATCCAGAATCATATGATATGCACCTTTCCAGACCACTTCACTGAGCACCATACATTTCAGGTTCATCCAACACTTTGTGGTTTCTTTTTATTGTTTAGCTACATTTGAGATGCATATACCCCAGTTTTTATTTTCATTTACCTACTTGAAAGCATATTGGTTGTTTCAGATATCGGTGATTATGAATAGAGCAGATTGAAATATTTGTGTATATTTTTGTGTGGTCGAATATGCTTTAAATGTAATGTCATGAGCATGTCATTTGATCATTTTGTGAGATATGCTTGATTTTATGAGACGCTATCAGACTGTCTCTCCATTTACCTGAGCCATCATCCTTTCTCTGAGCACTCAGCGAGCATTCTGGCTGCTCAGCTCCTGCTCCAGCATTTGTTACTGTTTGTGCTCTGGGCTTGAGCATCCTGAAGAGCCTCCACTGGGTGCTTAGCTATATTACTGCTCAGATGCATTTCAGAGCATCTTAAAACACAGTTTTCTTCTACCCCCTGCAGTTTATAACCTTGTATTCGAGAGATGATATTTAGGGCCTTCATAAAACTGTAAGGTCGAATGATGGGAGTTATTTTTATTATTAGAATTTTTCTTTTGAGACAGGAGCTTCATATAGCCCAATGTTCTAGTTTGCTTTCTGTTGCTGTGAGTAAAATACTCTGGCCAAGGCAGTTTAGGGGAAGAAAGAATGTATTTGCCTTACACTTCTAGGTCACAGTACATCACTGAGGAAGGCGGGGCAGTTCAAGGCAGAGTCTGGAGGCAGGAATCACGGAGGAATTCTGTTCTCCAGCTTGATCTCTGACTTGCCCATGGTCTGTTAGCTTTCTTATATAGCTAACCTACCTGGAATGGTGCCCACTGTGGCCTGGGCCCTCCTGTACCAATGAATAATCAAGACAATCCTCCACAGGTCAATCTATCTTAGATAATTCCTCAATCAAGGATTTACTTCTTGGGTGACCCTAGGATGTGTCATGCTGAAGGTCAAAACTAAGTAGGACACCTGTAGTAGGAATATTTTAATAAATCCTGGTGCAGGGTTCTTTCCTGCCTTTGACCACTTATGTTCCATTTCAATAAGCCTTAAGTAGAACAATAGCTGGGCAACTGCCTACCTTCTATGCTGTTAGAGTCTTCTTCCCACCGATAAGGCCAAGTTACTACTTACTAATTTCCATGCTCCATCTTGGCTGCTCTTAACTCCAATTAGTCAGCTCTCTGGGCCACGATCTCCTAGCCCAGAGCCCAGGGCTCTATCCTCGCTTCTCTGTCCCATGGTGGCTCTTGTCTCTCCCCTGCACACTTTTTAAAGCTTTCCTTCCTCCTCCTCCTCCTCCTCCTTCCTTGTGGTCCCATTCCCAGGAAACCTAACCCCCCCCCCAATGTCTCTCCTCCCCAGCTATTGGGTGCTGGCATCTTTATTTACCAATCAGAATTAACTGGGAGGCTTGTGCAGACTCTCACTTTGGGGGACACAAATTAACATTAGAATACAAACAGCATTAAGCTAAATCCACTACAGATTCCCAGGCTAGCTGAAGATGGCCTTGAAATCATGGTCCTCCTACTTCATGTTCTCAAGTACTGGGATTACAGACATGCACCATAGCACCCAGTTTATTACTACTCAAATGTAAAAAGTGTTTGTCAGCTATAAAGACAAAGCATTTATGTTTTAGGAAGATTTTATGAATATTAAAAAAATTCAATCACTCGTAACCAATGTCTTCTGATTGTGAGTCCATCCATTTTAAAAGGTTAAATAATAGGTCATTCCATTAATAATCATCCAACAAGACTTTGGTGTATTTGTAGTGAGACAAGCGAAATATGAGTTCTTGTAGACACAGAACAGCACATGATCTCTGCTAGTCATCTGCAGTCAAAGGGGTCACATCAAGGCTGCTCTGTCATTTTGCAGGCTCTCTGTTTGACACACGGTGCCAGTCCTGCCAGTAGATGTTGTTCAGTCAGATCACCTGCTTGATGAAATTTAGAAATCTCCCTCTGCCTTTTTCTCCCTTGTGCTGCTTGCTCTACATATACAAATTGATTCGTATGATTTTTTTTCTTATTGACACAGATTCAGAACTGCCATGGGCAAAAAAGCTGTATTTATTTGAAAAGTTTAAGGAGCCTTTGGAACCTAATTAAAATATGTCTGCAAAAGGAGTATGAATGGTTACTACTATTTTAATCTAATATATGATATAGTTGGCAACTAGAGACTATAGCTGCATAGATTTGGAGGTCTGTTGAAATTTCTACACCAACCATCACTTATGTTTAATGACATCTTCCCCTCTTTAAAACCTAATTAAATTAAAAACTTTTAGTAACAGTGAAAGATTTGAATTTTAACCTTAACCACATGTTTTAGAGATCATTTTGTGATTTAGAGATTATTTTAGAATTCTCTAACATTTTATTCTGTCACAAGAAGAATTGGATGCAGGGAAAAACTGAACAAAAAATTAAGAGCTTTGCTTTAATTTTAAAGGGCTTGTATAGTCACTAAATAAAAATTTCTAATGCTCCAAAATTGTCATGATTTGTGCTGGTACCGTATTCACAATGAGATCATATTTCAGTGAGAGTGAATTTTCTGAAACAAAACTTCAAGTAATGATTACACAGATAAAACCAGGCTCACTTGGATATAATGTTTTCTCTAGCCTCAACACACCGATAAACTAATGAGCTGTTCTCAGCTACACCATGCTGTGGCTGAGAAGATTTTTCTTGGTCCTAAGGCGCTGTTGCCTTGGATGTAGTCACTTGCTCTAGGGAGGGTAGTGCACTACAGGCATACAGCCCATAATAGTCTCCACCAGTGCAGGTCCCTCTTCATTCAGTCACTCTAGAGAAGTATTTGTTTGTAAATGCTCATCAAGTAACAGGGGGAATTGGAAAGCTATGGTTTGTGCCAGGAAGGTCAGCATTTTATAAAGCCAGTCTTGTTTTACTCTGTGTTTGCCATGCAGAGAGTGATATTTTGGGAAGCTACCTAACACAACATTTGCATTTGCCCTGTTTTATTTTGATCAGGAGTTTCAGGTGGTGGTGGCTCATGCCTTTAATCCCAGAACACAAGAGGCAGAGGCAGGGGGAATCTCTAAGTTCGAGGCCAGCCTGTTCTACAGAATGAATTCCAGGATGGTCAGGGCTACACAGAGAAACCCTGTCTCCAAAAACCAAAACCAAACACAAAGAGTTTCAATGTATAGTTCTGGCTGGTCTAGAACTCACTGGGTAAAACAGGCTGGCCTTGAACTCACAGAGCTCCACTTCTGTCTCCCTAGTGCTGAGATTAAAGGTGTGTGCACCATCCCCAACAAGACATTTAATGTAGAAGAAATCCAGGGACCCAGATAAACATTTTTAATGCCTGAGAACTTGAATCTGTCAGGTTTTGGCATTGTGTAGCTTGTGACTATTAGGAGGCAGTGGGAAAACCAGCCCTTTAGTAGAGCAGACAGCAAAGGATAGGAGGCCCGGGTAGGGAGGGAAGCCGTAGGTCTGCTTTGGAATCTTTTCTGTAGACAGGAGGGGCCACTGGGATATTTTACTCAGAGTAAGGATGTGGTTAGATTTATGTTTTAAAATGATTATTTTGCCTGCATTTCTGGAATGCTGATTAAAAAGGGAGACAATATAAAGGAAAAGAATCTGTGAAAGACCCCTGTGGGGAGACCCCCACTCAAATCTCGGGAGGACGTGCACTCAAGGAATCACGAGAGACTGTCTTGATGTAATTACAAGAGGTAGTTTTTAATTTCAGGGTGCTCCGGTTCGGCACCACACTTATCTCATGCAGGAGATAGTGGAGCCGACCACTAGGCTTGAAAGTTAGGGGTTTATATAGGAAAATGGGTCTAGGGGAACAAAGGAATCAGTGTGGCTATACATGATTGGCTAATTCAAATATTAACTATTACGTGCAGAACAGAGTGGAAAATTCCTAAGGTTGGTGTTAATCTGAGTCAACAGAACATCTGACCTTAAACCATATCTGCCCAGACATGTAGTTTATGTCTTCTTGACCTGCTAGTTATCAGGATGTCTAACAGACTGCTTGCTCATTCTCAGGCCTATGTGGGCCAGCTTGTGATGGACTCTTAGGCCCATAACTTTTCTTCTTAGTCAGCACAGGTCCAAAGTTTTAATTTTTCCTTTCATTCCTCCCTTTTTTTCTTTTACATAGTTCTAATCATAGAACTATCTAGCTCAGGTTCTTCCTCTTGAGGCAAGGTATTATATTGATGACATAATACCATAAGTTGCATAGCCCCAATTCTTCCTTTGATGAAAGCTATAAGTCTGTTAAAAATACAAGGACCAATGTTAAATAAGAATAGAAGTATAATTAGCAGTCTTGCAAGCACAGAGATTAAAGATATTAGCCAGGGAGAGGAGTTAAACCAAGTTTTAAACCAATTCTTGCCTTGAGCTCTTTCTCATTTCATTTGTTCTAAACCTTCTCTTATTTTGGCTAAATTATCTTTGACTCTTCTTGAGTGATCTATATAAAAACAATACTCTTCTTTCAATGTAGCACATAGGCCCCCTTCCTTTAGGAACAACAGATCTTATCTTCTTCTATTTTGGAGGAGCATTTCTGAGAGGGAGGTGAGTTATTTTTGTAGGTCAGCCAAAGTCTTTTCTAGTCAATGGCCTCTCTCAGTTCTCCATATGCCTTATGTTGTAAAGCCATAACGGATGTTCTTGTAGCTGTCCCTGCAGTTTCTAAGCAGTTTTAACATAACTGTCAGGGGAACTCTTAACTTTCTTTTTTATTGTCAGGCACTACCTTACTGGCTCACAAGCTTCTTGGCTTCTTCTTCTCCTTCTCCTTCTCCTCCTCCTCCTGCTCCTCCTCTTCCTCCTCCTCCTCCTCCTCCCCCTCCTCTTCTCCTCCTCCTCCTCCTCCTCCTCCTCCTCCTCCTCTTCTTCTTCTTCTTCTTCTTCTTCTTCTTCTTCTTCTTCTTCTTCTTCTTCTTTGTCCTTATTTCTGGCTCTCTAGCCTCTTATTTTTTTCTGACTCTCACACTAGACTTTATCTTTAAAAACTTTTTTTTTAACATTTTATCTATTTACTATGTCCTTTTACAGTCTTTCTACAACTCTTTTTTTTCCTTCCGTTTAAAACATTTTTTAGCTACCTGTACTAGTTTTCTTAACGACTTACCCTGTATCTCTTTTAACTTTTGTAGTCTTTCAACTCTACCAGAAATCTAGGAATGACTGAATAATAGAAAACATCCAGGGAAGCCTAACACAGCTTCCAGAAATATTATCAATTACTAGAGACTGTTGGACACCTGGACAGTCTTTATTTTAAAACGTTGGAACATCAATCTTCAGTCTTCTGGCCCATGAATGTCTGAAAACAGAAAGGACTGGCCTACTCTGTCTCAGCAGATATAAGCTGTCCTAGGCCTGTGTGTCCTTTTTGGACAGTGTCGTCTGCAGATGAAGAGGCAACTTTTGTCTAGTGGCTGTCTCACCACAACTGGAGCAGTTCAAATGATGCTCAGTTTCTTCTTTGAGTCTGAGAAAGGGGTACTGACAGGCACAGACAGGTCTCTAGCCAGATGAATAAATAATATCAAATGTCATATTTTGTGGATTTCTGATGTTTTTGAAAACCAACTATTTATGTAAAATAATCTGGACTATTATCTACAAACTACTCTCAATTTTTTTCTTAAAATCACCCTAATAATTAACTCAGAGCCATAAATTTGCTAATTTAACCCTAAACTCACGAGTCTAAACATCTCAGATCTGTCTATAATATCACATTTCAGATTTGTCTATAATATTAACAAAGGTGGACTAGATCGAAGCCCTCTCTTCTGAAAAAATAAAAGAACTATTTATAAGCCTATTTACAACTTTTACTGAAACCAGAATTTTCTTAACTGAATACAGAAAACTTCATCTTTTGATTTTTAAGTATGTACAACAGAACTGTATTAGCTACACCTCACAGTCAATATGAATACCATTGTACACTCAATTTTAACAACAAATTTTCAATTTAAGAGCTCTTACTTATTTCTTGTACACTAGTTTAAGATGTAAATGGTTTATAACACAAGCCTCAACTTTTACCAATCAAATATAAATATCAAAGCAAATATAAATATCAAAGCAAACTTTTTGAGAGTAAGTTGTGTATCTGGAAAAATACTCAAATACCTGACTAAATTCTAGTCACACAATGTTCCTAGTTTAAATTGTCTTATACACTAATTAAATCATTTTCAATAAAGGGTAAATATTATCAGAAGGTCGTTTTACCAAGGATAACATTGATTTTGTACCAAATAGGAACATATAAACTTAACTCAATAACAAACTATAAGGGTTTTTTTTTATAGCTATATAATTAAACCTGGCTATTTTTTCTTATTTTAAATATCTTAGAAACATAACAATAACAACCCTCCCTAGCCCCAAAGCCTAGGGAACTGGGTAGACAACTCATCAGAGCTTCTTCAAGCTGAACGGGGGTGTAGAGATATAAGGGGGCAGAGAAGGAAAAACAGAATTAGTCTTCTGATGTCCGTGTCTTAACTGGATCAGGCTGAAGTTCAGGACACCAGGAATTCAAGCAGGCAGTTTAGATGAGGAAATTCATCAAGGCTGTATATTTCTGTAACATATAAATCTCAAAACAAACTTTCAGTATCATTAAGATATATATTTTTGTTTCATTCTCTGGAGTCTAGATTTCTGGAAAATGTAAATACTTTATCTTTTCCCAAAACACAGGAACAAAACCTTTAATTATAAATATAAAGAAATCTATCTGGATGATATTTGGGTTCTCAGTGCCTTAAAGTCTCTAAATAAGAAAGTCCCCATCTCTGATATTTTAGCTGCATTTGACCAAAGACCAGCAGGCATCTCCCACTGGCTTAATGATAACAGACAATCGTACATGCAAAACAGCCTCTTCCCAGCAACAGCCATAGTTATTTCAGGTTTTCTATTACTATCATGTTTTGATAGAATTTGGATTATTTTCTTATTAACTTTCTATTTTCAAGGCAAACTAACTCTTTTTCCCATTTGTCTCTAGACTGCTCATCATCTGTCCCCACTTTACTAGACTCCATTTTCTAAGACCCTCTTCCAAACATTTTATCTTTTCACTACACCT
>NW_022196901.1:18705210-18709966 GCF_008632895.1 Mastomys coucha | reverse complement strand
TATGTGGGCCAGCTTGTGATGGACTCTTAGGCCCATAACTTTTCTTCTTAGTCAGCACAGGTCCAAAGCTTTAATTTTTCCTTTCATCTGCATCTTGCTATGGAAATTATTGTATGGTACACTGAGAGTCTGGGTTAAGACAGTACTTATGAGAATATAGATCAAAAGGCACTTTCCAGAGATACCTGGATGTGATCAGCTGAAAACATGTGGGAGGGATCTGCCCAGGAGAAAAGGGGATGCACTGTCTCCCAGAGTTCTAGGTTGGATGGCTGGATGGTGATGCCTTTAACATCTTCAGTTTTGTAGAAAGGACAGATTCAAACACAGCTGTCTAATAAGAATTCAGTTTTCACACAAGAGACTAAAAACAGAACAAATGAAAACCAGAGAAACATGTCAATAAAACCCCACTCTCTGCATCCTATTCTCTTTGGCCAAGGATGTGCTTCTTTGTTACTTTTCATTCAATTACTGAAACAGGATGAGATCTGAGATTTTTCAGGCCATGACCAGTTCCTGCTCAGAGTGGCTCCCTAGTACTAACGTGGTTCCCTCGGAATGAGCAGATGCAGTTGTTTACTTTGCTGGGAAGAATTGTCTTGTTGCCTAGGCAGAAAAATTCTAACCCAAGGCTCTCAGGAAAAGGGAAGGTACCACTTCGTCTTTTTCTAAGACTTTTTTCACTGCTTTGAGACTTTCATTCCAATCTTAAACTAAGGTGTCCCAAGTTTATTCAACAAGCCCACTTCTAGGGCTAGAGAGCTAGCTCTAAGGTTGAGAGCACTAATTGATTCCCAGCACTCATAGGATGGCTTATAACAGTCTCTAACTCCAGTTCCAGGGAATCTGACACCCTCTTCTGGCCTCTTTAGGCACTGCATGCACATGGTGAGCACCCATGCACATGCAAGCAAAACACCCATTCACATAAAACAAAAACAAATGCATTTAAAAAGAAGTGCACATCTTCAATAACTTATACAATTGAGACAGCAGTTACTGAATGTCTGTGTTAAACCAGAACGTTTTGAGGAGAAAGACCAAATCCCTGAATGTCTAATTAGAGCAAGTAATTTAGAGGTACATCTGGCGCTGGTTATCTCACCTTAAGTTGGGATTTTTTGAGAGCAGCCCTAGATGTAAGGAAAATAAGAATTTTATATAGCTCAGGGGTAGGAACTTTCCAAATGGAGAATTTGTCGGCAACATAGGTGGGGTTGCAGGAACAGAACATAAGCATAACATGTTAGTTAGACCATTCTAACTAACAAACTAACTCCTGAAACAAACACATGACTGCCATTCCTGGAACTGGCAGTACAGAACCATTGTAGTTAGGTTACAAATGGGGCATAGCCCAGTTCTTGGGAAATAGGGGTTACTCATAAGCAGGCATGGACCTACTTTGTCTTTACTATACAATGGCTTTTAACCTAAGATGGGCAAGCTGGTCCCTCGTCTGTTCTGCAGGAGGTCCTGTGCGATTTCTTCTCATTTCCATGATACCTATGAGACAGAAGCCAGTATCACCCTTGAGGTCTGCTCCTGCCCCCCAGCATAGCTGTAGCCATTTTATTCCATGCCTGCCATCTGTTTCATATTATGATTTCCAGTCATTAACAAAGGAAAAAAAACTTGATTCAGAGCAGACTCATGCAGATCACACATCCTGTTAAGTTCTGCTTAAGTCTGAGGTTTGTTAATCTTAAGAAATTCCACAAGGCTTTATGTAGGACCCATCAAATTAAAGTTCAATATAAATTGTTATGTCTAAAATGTCTTGAGTTAGAGCTGACCACCAGGCAGCACTTCCTACACCTGCATTTGAACTCACTGTGGTTTTTATGTTTTTTTTTCCCTTTATAAGCTGACAAAGAAAGATGTTCAATGTTCAGCCTCTGTGTGAGCTACAGTCCTGATCAATGAATCTTAGGGTATGCATTCAATAAACCATCCCTGAATGACTGAGATTGGTGTTCATGTGTTTTGTGGGGTGATTTTTGGACCCCAACAGTCACCACTTTAAGAATCTTTCCCCAGGTAATACTTTTATTAACTAATTTGTGAAAATAACAAGTTTTTGTAATTGTTTTACTTGACTCCAAAGCCTTTGAAATTTCCATTCATCACAATGGCTAAAGACATACCTAGAAAAATAAACAAAAATTACTAGAAATTTTAAATATAAACAAAAGGGGAAGCAACATGATATAATGAAGTCTATATATCCCTCATTTATCTTTAATGACTAATTCATTCAATCTTATTCTCTTTTCACTGGCTTACTATTTCTTTACTATCTTCTCCTTCTATTCAACTATTTTGCAGTAGAACATAGATACAATGTTATTTCATTTGAAAAATATATGTAGTTTCAAAAGGTAAATATTCTAGACAAACAAAAATATTTGACACTGGGCAGTGGTGGCACAAGCCTTTAATCCCAGCACTTGGGAAGCAGAGGCAGGCGGATTTCTGAGTTCGAGGTCAGCCTGGTCGACAGAGTGAGTTCCAGGACAGCCAGGGCTACACAGAGAAACCCTGTCTCAGAAAACAACAGCAACAACAACAAAAAACAAAAACAAAAACAAACCCAATATTTGTCATAGTTGGCATCCTATTTTCATTTTATTTATTTATTTGTTTATTTATTTATTTTATTTTATTGTGTGCATGTGAGCATATACTCATATGTGTGCATGGAGACCAGATGACAGCCTTAGGTGTCATTCCTCAGGGGCCATTGACTTGTTTTTCAGACTGGGTCTCTCATTGGATGGGAACTCTTCAAGAAGACCAGGCTGGCTGAATGTCAAACCCCAAGGACCATCTGTCTCTGCTTCCCCAGCTCTTGGATTGCAAGCATGTACCACCATTCCTGGCTTTGTTTTTTACTGTGGATTCTAGGGTTTGAACTGAAGTCCTTGTGTCTGCAAGACTTTACAAATGGATGGAGCTATCCCCCGACCTCTTATTTTATTTAGTTTGTTGCTTGAGTAAGGATGAGTGGAACCAGTTTTCTTTCTGTTTCACTTTTGTTTGTTGTTTAACTTACTTAAACATCTTTTTTTTTGGTTTATCTTGGACTATATAAGCAGCGAATTAAGTTTGAGGGAACTAAGAAAACTGTAGCTGTATTTTGTGAGTTGGTAACTGTGTCTCTATATCCTTTGAATGCCCTTTGGCAGTTAAGCAGCTCTGCTGCTGCAGTGACATTCTTTCTATTGTATTGGAAACCCAGAAATTGACACACACAGGCACTAGCAAAAGACCTGGGATTCATTATAATGTAGTTTCCATACTTACATTGAGGTCTTGACCCCCTCCTTTTATGGGAAGAAATATCCTAGTAGTGAGATCTGCCCATTATAATGTGGGGAAGGGAAAAGGGCCAACCTCCCACATAAATATTCTGCGCATCTCATGAATGTCCACAAAATGTCTTAAAAACCCACCACACAGAACCCCGAGGGCCACCAACTGCCCCCTTTGGATCTACCCGCCACAGTTTCTCTCTCCAGAGTGTACATACTTTGCGTTGCTAAGTAAACTCCACTTAAACTGTGTGTGTCTCTTAGCTGAGCTCTCTCCTTTGAAAACATTTCACTGGTAGCATCTATAATTACACTCAGGGCCACAGAAGCTAGTAACACTTCAGTAACAAATTGTAGATGAACTAACAAATCACTCTGTGACCAGGGCACATGGCAGGAGTCAATCTCAATGTCATATCTTAAAGAACATGCAAAGGTTGCATTTGAGCACCCATGACTAATCAGGCGTGTTCAGTTTCCTTTGCTGATTGCTCAAAAGACAAGCTAAAGAATCATATGAATACAAAATTTGCATATAGACCTGTGTAAATAAAATGTTACAGAATAAGAAGTGTAAGTGTTGTACATCTTTAGTTTTCCTATAGCACGGAGGACATCTCCGACTCTAATCTGATGCTGTTGCAAGGCTTGAAATGAGTGACGCTGCCTCAGGTCCTTCTTCCGTCCAGCTCATGGGTGGGTGGCACCCTTCTTTCTCTTTGTCTTTCCAGAGACACTTAACATTTATTCAGGCATAATCTGATCCCAATTTCAACTGTCCAAAACTGTTCATGTTTTGTCCCATTCTCTGAACAAAATTTTTTTCGTAAAAGTCAAGCCAGTGTAGTAAAAGCTGCTGGCACCTGCAGTCAGAAATTCTACTGGAGAATTATGGATCAAGTCTCATGCCTACACTGGGTAACCCTGAGCAAGTTGCTTAATGTCTCTGAGCATTAACATACTGAATTACAAAATATTAAGTGTTCAGTTGCTTATCTGAGCATTAACATGCTGAATTACAAAATAATGTTTTGAATTTGAAAATGAGCTGCTGTAAGGCATGAGTGTACTTCTGCCCTCTACATTTTCAGCTAGTTCCTTCCTCCATCCTCGGTTTTATGTGATGAGCTATAGTGGGTTTCCTTTCCTAGGTTCTTTAAGATGCTTTTGGAGACCAAATTTGGAGGTAGCAGGACAATACATGAGAGAAAAATGCAGTACATTGGACAGCTTGCTTTATTCTTTGACCCATTAGAAAAGCTTGTACTGGCTGAGAAAGCCAAGTGTGTTGGCATACACCTGTGACCACGCACCTGTGACCACGCACCTGTGACCACGCACCTGTGACCACGCACCTGTGACCACACACCTGTGCAGCTCTGGCTGTCCTAGAACTCACTCTGTAGACCAGGCTGGCCTCGAACTCAGAAATCCACCTG
>NW_022196901.1:18687882-18700382 GCF_008632895.1 Mastomys coucha | reverse complement strand
GATTGCAACTCCATAGGAAGAACAATAGTATCAACTAACTGGACCCCCTCAGAGCTTCTCTGAACTAAGCCACCAACCAGAGAGCATACATGGGCTGGTCTGTGGCCCCTGCTATATATGTAGCAGAGGACTACCTTGTCTGGCCTCAGTGGGAGGGGATGCATTTTGTCCTGTGGAGGCTTGATGCCCCAGAGAAGGGAGATGCTAGAGGGGTGAGGTGGTTGGGTGGGTGAGCACTCTCTTAGAGGCAAAGGGGAGGGTGATGGGGTGGGAGTTGTAGAGAGGGGGAAAAGGGAAGGAGGAAAACATTTAAAATGTAAATAAATAAATAAATAAATAAATAAATAAATAAATAAATAAATAGATAAGGAAGTCTCACAGGCAGGGAATATGGCTGGGTTGGCAGAGTGCTTGCTAGGAATGAGCTAGGACCTGGGTTTGATCATCAGCATTTTTTCCATGTTAAAATTTTCTTCTCTATAACTAATGCCTTCTAAGTCTCCCCAGAAGGACACATTACCATTTAGGGGACAGATTATAATTCAGTAGCTATTTGCTCCCCATCGCTCAAAATAAAACACCAAGCAGGATGGACATAGCTCAGTTGGTAGACTGCCCGTTTAGTATGCAAAGACCCTGGGTGTGATCCTAGCACTGCAGAAAGGTATGTTTGTAATAAGTCGTACTCTGGATTTCTGTATCCAGGGTAGCCAGGAACTGACCATGACGATGCCTATTTCTATACTGGAGGATGGACTCTGTCCTTCAGTGGTTGACAAGTGCACAGGACTGTTCTAGAGTGTGAAGCTGCTGCTACTGATGCTAGAGCAGAGAGATGGGTAGACCCCACATCTTCCATAACAGCAATAGCCCCGGATAAAGGCTTCATTCCTTCTCATTCATTCATTCCTTGCCACCTCCCCAGGTGACAAACTGTAGAAGGATTCTTGCAGTCTGAATAGTTCAAATAAGAACTTAAGTGATTTTGGCCAAATGTAACTACTTAAAGTCAGATAAATTCCTAAGACTCAACTGAAGGAAGATACATGTACTCAAAATAAGTATTATTTTAATATAACACCAGCCTTTTTTCTTGAAATAACTGGCAACTTTATCTTTCACTAAGGAGCTAATGCATGTATGAACACGGGTCTAGTTCTGTGCTGTAGATTATAAACGTGTGCCATAAAGGCAAGACCCTGTTATTAATGCTTCCTTGATATGCTGTGGGTAGGAGAAACAAGACTCTTTCAAAAGATTCAGTGTGATTAGTTAGATGTCAGAGAGAAACTTAGCCCAGTACATTACTAAATTAGGAAACACTTGAAATTCTCAGATGAGATCCATCCCTTCCAAGGAAGTCGATTTGCGCCGTGCCAGCTACTGCCAGTTTATTAGCAGAACTTTTCTGTTGTATGAGTCTAAGTAGGATTAGAAGTGAAAGAGATTCCCCAGCTGCTGGTGTGTCTGTATTGTTAACTGTAAGCATATGCATCTATGGTAAAGGATACCAGAAGGAATGCGGGGAGCCACATACCTTATTAGATCTGCCTTCTACCCAGGAACCAGCACTAGGCTAATCAGACTATAGTCACTTCTTTCTTGTAAAAACTTGTCATTCATTGTTTATGACTGAGCAAACACTTCTTCCTTGTGATTGTGATGCGTTGTCATGTAAGGCTTCTCTGTGTGAAAGGTCACTTTGTTATATTGTCAGTACTTGGATCTCTCTGAAAACTCTAAACTACCAAGCCTTGAAGTCATTTACAAGGAGCCCAGTACATTTGAAGTTTTTCTGTTTCTTCTAAGCTAAAGCCTATGGTGAGTAGGGGCAATATCACTCCCTGAGACATTACTCCTCTCCCAGGCACTGGATTAAGTACTTCATGGTGTTTTCCAACTTAGTTCAATCATCATTCATCCAGCCCATTTATTAGAGTTGCTCTTTGTGATGTCTTCTGCTACAGTGTTTGCTAGACAGAAAGGAGAGTTGTTTGATTGGGACTCCAGGTCAAGAGCCATTTTGTCACAGAGACAGACAGTGGAGAGTCTAAAATCACATGCTCCTGAGTTCCTGCTTCTGGTGTGATACATACTGTAACACATAGTGAAAACGGGGGTTATTTGAAAAGTATGCAAGAGTTCAATCATTAAGGAGGATTTTGGAGGTGGCTAAGAGTTAACTCAGCTGGCTAAGGGGCCTGCAGCCAGGCCTGACAGCCTGAGTTTGATTCCCAGGACTCACACGGTGGAGTGAGAGAACCCATTGCCTTATGTCATCCTCTGAGTGCAGTGGCACAAGCCCCAAACCACAGATAAATAGATGAATGTGGGAAAAGAGAGACCCATTTGTTTGTTTGAAGACAAGGCCACACGCAGCTCAGACTGGCATTTCACTCCCTGTGAACTCCCTTAAACTGTGGATCTCTTTATCTCTCCCTTTCCAGTCCTGGGATTACAGGCATGTGACACTATAGCCAATATAAAGAAGAGTCTTTACTACTGGATTCTCATTGCCTTTAATAGGCTTTGGGACTATCCGTGAGTCATGATACTATTTCTCAGACCTGGCCTCTTCTCACCAGTGTCCCCATAGGGGCATCTAGGCTACTGGGTTACTAAAGCGCAAACACAAGCTATTTTTTTTTTCTTTTTAAAAATGTGGGTACATGGTATGGAGAAAGGCAAAGTTTGTTTGAAGCTAAGTATTAGTCCATAGCCCAAGCCAGCCTGGAACTCTCTGAGTTGCCCAAACTGGCCTCAGACTTGCAATCGTCTCCTTGCCTTGGCCTCTGAAGACATGAGATTGCAAGCATCAATCCTGATGTCTGGCTCTGATGGTGTTCCTTTTGCTATTTCCCACCCTTTCCTTTCAAGTCCTTTAAGTCTCCAAAGGCTCCCAGTTTTTGTCCCCATGATCGCAAAGTCTTCACCAACCTTCTGCAGCTTCAGTGTTTCTAGTTTCAAATATCACAGGAGATTCTGGTCAGATCTGGGATGCACATGATTGCCATTTAGCTTCTCAAATCCTTCGGTTCCCAGATGATTAAGACCCATCCATCTGCACTTAGTGGCTGGGAGGGGATGGGGAGAAGAAGAGGGCATAATGAGGAAGGCTAGGACCAGAAATGGAAAATGTAAATTTCAGCAGAGAAATGAAAACTTGGCACAGTCCTTCTGAAAAACTGCCAACTCCTGACTGAGCCCAAATGTATTCAGATTAAAGTAATGGATCACATCTATCTTGGGAGGCAGAGGGAAGGGAGAACTTGGAAACTGCTGGCTTAATCTGGTTTCATTTTGTAATTGCATTCAATAATTCTGGCTAGAGGAGGTGTGGAAAGGGAGAGAGTGTCCTTTAAAAGCTGTACCCTCCATGTTGGCCCATCGTAATAGTTAAGTAACTCAGCCACTTTCATGCCTGGGTGTCTTTTGTGTAGTGAGACTGTACTGTCCTCAGTTGCTGCCTGAAGTATCTCAAGCAGGAAACAATAGTGTAAGGGATAGGAAGAGGAGGAGACAACAGTGTAAGGATAGGAAGAGGAGGAGACAACAGTGTAAGGATAGGAAGGAGGAGACAACAGTGTAAGGATAGGAAGAGGAGGAGACAACAGTGTAAGGATAGGAGGAGGAGACAACAGTGTAAGGATAGGAAGAGGAGGAGACAACAGTGTAAGGATAGGAAGGAGGAGACAACAGTGTAAGGATAGGAAGGAGGAGGAGACAACAGTGTAAGGATAGGAAGGAGGAGGAGACAATAGTGTAAGGATAGGAAGGAGGAGGAGACAACAGTGTAAGGATAGGAAGGAGGAGACAACAGTGTAAGGATAGGAAGGAGGAGGCAACAGTGTAAGGATAGGATGGAGGAGGAGGCAACAGTGTAAGGATAGGAAGGAGGAGGAGACAATAGTGTAAGGATAGGAAGGAGGAGGAGACAACAGTGTAAGGATAGGATGGAGGAGACAACAGTGTAAGGATAGGAAGGAGGAGGCAACAGTGTAAGGATAGGAAGGAGGAGACAACAGTGTAAGGATAGGAAGGGGAATTTAATCCCCTGTGCTTTTCTGTCTCTCAAGTCATCACGATTCTCTAGATCACATCATTCTCTAGACATAGGAAGCATCATTAAGGTGTGTGTCTGCATCTGTGTGTGCACACACCTATGTGAGTGTCTATGTGCATGTCTCTGTGTGTGAGTGTGAATGTCTGTGTGTGTATGTGAGTGTGTGTGTCTGTGTGTATCTCTGTGTGAGTGTGTGTGTGTGTGCATGTCTCTGGGTGAGTATCTGTGTGTGCGTGAGTGTGTGAGTATGTGAGTGTGTCCACATGCATGCACATTGGGTGGGTGGCTATGGAGGTCTGCAATGCATAGTTTTCTTTTTGAAGGGGGACCTTCTGTGTCACTCAGAGACCCTGTAGGAAGCAACGTCCCTACTTGACTGCATTAACTGTAGGCTCGGGGTAAGAATGAGGCAGGCTCAGGGTGGGAATGAGGCAGGCTCAGGGTGGGAATGAGGCACATGTACACGATCTAGGGAATTAGCGTAGCTATTATTAAACATCTATCATTTCTTCCTAGATAAACATTAAAAGGCTGTCACTTTGAAATAAGCATATGTTAAACTATAGTCGCTCTGCTATGTCACAGAGCACTGGAACTTATCCCTTCCTGTATCCTGACTGTAGCTTGGCCCTGCTCCCACCAGCATTTTCACATGTCCATATCACTGCCTGGTAACCAATAGCCAAGTCTACAATTCTCAAGGTCTGTAATAGTCCTTTACTACACATATAAGGGAAATCATGCAGTATTTGCCTTCCTGTGTTGCATTTATTTCATAAACTGTTGTCCAAGCTCATCTGCATTAGTGTAAATGACAGGGGCGTGTAATTTGTAAATGCTGAACTGCACCTGTGAGTGCATGCACACTCTCTGCCTCTATCCCCTCTTGACCACAGTTTTAACCCATTCATCTGTGGGTAGACATTTAAGTAGAGTCCACTTCTTGACTACTTGTAGATGTTAGGACTCAAGGAGCGAGTCAGGATGCTAAGGTGCCCGAGGACAAGCAGGTGGGGCTGCTAGGCTGAGCTATCAAGGGGAGGAAAGGAAAGGCTGGCGCACAGATGCTGCCTTTGGGGATGCAGGGCACCAATGCAGGAAGGAGGCAGAGGGCAAATACCATGATTCACTGTCCTTCTGTAATAAAACACCACAGACTGTGTAATTTACAATGGGCAGGAATTGATTGGCTCATATTGCTGGAGGCTGAGAAGGTCAGTGTCAAGGTCAGCCAAATTGGTGATTTAGATTCCAAGATAATGCCTAGAATGACACGTTCTCACATAGTAGATGGAAGGGCAGAGAGAGCAAGACAGATTCATAACTTAATTACCTAAGGACAACCTACCTCATTTTTACCTCAGTAGAAATTAGGGTTGAACACAGATTTTAGAAGGGACAACACAGATTTTAGAAGTAACCATTCTTACTCCCTCTTCTGTGGGCCTCAATTTACCTGCAAGGGTCTATCATTGGCTAAAGCCAGATGGAAGTGAGAACAGAGGAGCCCTCAAAGGGCAGAGTGAACAACTCCAAGAGGCCAGGGAGCTCCACCACGTCTCCTCTTTGCCACACTTTTAACCTCTCAGAGAAATTCTGAGCAAAACCCCTATGTGTCAACTGAGGAACTATTTCCCTTTCTGACTAGAGTCCAGTTGCCTCTTTGTGTAGATGAGGAGGCTGAGCTGTGCATGGTACAAGCAGCAGCATCAAGCTCTCGCACTGGACTGTGATGTCTTGACTTTAGTTTACTCCACTCCCTGACTTTGCCTTCAATCCTTCTGTCTCCTCCTGTCCTTATTTGTCCTCAAAGTCCACTCTCCCAGATGTTCTGTTCCCTTCAGAAGGGAACACAGAGATAAAGATTTCCTTTTCCAGTAGCTGTAGACCACCATCACTGAGTGATTCACACGAGTCAGGGCAGCTTCCTCAGTTCCTGCAGATAGAACAGGGCACATATTTCACAGAAATCACAATGTGCCAGCTATTGTTTGTGTATGATCTATTTGTCTTCCTCCAAAGTACTGGTCAGAGGGACTGGGGTCACTATGCGTTAATGTCTCGGTCCCCAGCGTAGTACTGGTCAGAGGGACTGGGGTCACTATGGTGTGTGGCTCATAAGAGGAACTCATGTCACCACGCATGTAAGGCAGTCCTGGCAGTTGTCATGAGACTGTTCGAAGGAACACAGCTGCAACAGCTGACATTGCCTTTGCTCCGGGTTTGATGCAACTGCTTGCTCCCACCTGTCCTTGTCATTGCTATCTGTGCCATGAGGCGGTTAAGCCAGGTGTCAGTGACAACATGAAAACTTGCACAATGCCACTCGTAGTTGAAACTCCAAACCCATGAGCAAATGAACCCCAATTTCTGAAGTACCTGTGTCAGGTATTCAGTTTGGTGCTACAAATCTGATCCAGCTGGGGGCATCTGAAGAACTGGCTCTGAAGAACCAAGATTGATCAATATGATTCATTTAAAAGTGCCAGGCGTGCTCTGTGGCAATTTGAGTGGGTGCTTAGGAACCCCAAATTGTTGATTTTATTAGGGCTGGTCACAGCTCAGGCTGCCCAAGGGGAGAAAAGGGATCTTGAGGTTGAAGGCTGGCTTTAGGGGAAACCAAGGAGTGCATGACTTCTGTGGGTGACTGTGTTTTCATCTCCTTCCCACTCCCCTTTCTTCCCTTTCAGTCCATCCCTCCTTCCCCTCACACTTTAGCCTGCCCTTGGCCCTCTGCTCAGTCAAGGTATTCCTGTCTTTAGGGTTTTCCTTTCAGTGAGATTTCAGAAGAGGATCTGCTAAAAAGAGGTGTTGAGGTCTGCCCCCCATCCCAGCATAACAGTAGTGATTTTGTTCCACTCCTGCCAGCTATTTCATATTGTGGCTGTAATATGCCTGCCAGTCATTGACACAGAAAAATAACTTGATTCAGAACAGGGTCATGCTGACCACATACCCTGTTAAGTTCTGTATGTTCTGGGGTTTGTTAATTTTAAGAAACCCCTCAAAGCTTCACGTAGGACCCATCAAGTTAAAGGTCAGTATGAACTGTTATGTCTAAAATGGCTTGAGTCAGAGCTGACCACCAGGCAGCACTTCCAGCACCTGCATTTGAGCTCACTGTGATTTTTATGTTTTTTTTCCCTTTATAAGCTGACAGAGAAAGATGTTCAATGTTGTGGCTCAGCCTCTGTGTGAGCTCTGGTTCTGATCAATGAGTCTTAGGCTATGCATTCAATAAACCTTCCCTGTCTGACTGAGACTGGTGTTCATGTGGTTTGTGGGGCCACTCATGGAGGTGTAGCTAACTGTTCACCTTTGTTTAGTGTTTAGTCCCAAACGCTCTCCTTTATTCTCATTTCTAGCTACTCTTTCCACACTGACCCTATCTCAGTCTGGTCAGTTGATCTTAGATGGAATTTTCATACACTATGCTCAGCCAGGATTAGAAGCAGCAAGAGAGACCCCACCGGATAGAGAGTGATTCCCATTCTATTGAGATGCTCTGGAAGGAAATTTGCAGCCTCTTCTAAAACCATCACAAGCCTCTCATTGGCTTCCCCATCACCTCTACACAAAATTACTAGGTATAATTCAAGGCCAATTAACCATATCTGGATCTCAAAGTATGTCATGTTACCAGAGATTTGCCCACACTTTTCAGAGAGCTTGTTCTGAGTCATTCACCACCAAGGACTTCCCAGGCTACTCTTACCTGGGTACCACTATACACAAGTTCAGCTTTCACTTATGAGAACGGGTGCTCTTGATAACACTCTCAGTTACCATCCTATGTTTATGACTGACACTTAAACTTTTGCAAAACTGTCCTCCACTCTTCTAGAGCTGTAACATTTGAAAATCCACTTTTCGGTTTTTACACTCAATCCCATCCTACCCTGCTGCCTTCACCCCCACTAGAACATTCTTTACTTGGAATTGCTGTCTGCACAATGTTCGTGATACTATACCATCAGCTTAACCAAGACTGACAAGGAGTAACCACCAAACCAAGAAGCACTCAGCGCATCACAGGTGGCAGGCATTAGACACATGGAGACTGTGACTCTCCATTGGGACTTAATAAATGATTATTGGTTCTGAATCTAAATGCTGCCAAGCAATGATTTGCAATAGCACAGACATGCAGAGATATTTTAAAACAGCATAGCATGAAAAGGTAGAAATTAGTCACCAAGGAAATGCAAATTAAACCCACAATGAGATAGTGCTACACACCCACTTGGATAGGTAGAATTTAAAAGACTGATACTTCAAATATTGGCAAGAATGTGGAACAACTGTGGGTGTGCAAGAGGTACAAGTACTGTGGAAATCGATTTGGCAGAATCAGTAAAAGGGAGCTCGTGCTGATCCTCCAGCCAGTGTTTCCACTCGTGGCTGTATGCTGTGGAAGTGCATTCACACGTGAACCAGAGTTGTGTGCAGGAATGCTCCCAAGGGCATTCTCTGTCACAGTGCCTTCCCCACGAATGAGAAGCCACTCAGATGTCCCCTCAAATGGTCCAATAAGCCAAAGCATATTCATATAGGAAAGCATTATGTAGCGATAGACATGAACAAACAAGAACTACAAGTGGCATACGGACTCTGCAAAAACGATATTGAGAGACAAAGCCAGAGCTGAAAATCTAAGTTTCATATGATTCCACTTCATGAAATTTAACAGGTAGAGGTTAAATTTCTCTAAACTCACATGACCTTTTGGGAAAGAGGGTGGGAATGGTGGCTGGCAATAGATCTAACTGGAATCTTAGTTGGTCAGCATGGTTTTTACTTGATTGCCGAGTGTCCTCAGTGACAATGTTGAGTAAACTGTAGTTTTGTTTTTTTATTTTTTTAACATATATGTTGTACAATAGTCCCCCTGCCTCACCCAAGATTTTGTTCCCTAACTTTTCAGTTGTCTGTGGTCCATGGCAGTATGGAACTATTACTGGGGGATCCTAGAAATAAGTCACTATAAGTTTTAAATTTTGAGCCATTGTGAACAGCACAGTGAAATCTTATACTAGTCTGCTTGTTGCCACCTAGAACACGAAGCATCTATTTGTTCAATGTCACATATACTGCCTGCCCATTAGCCCCTGGTAGTTGTCTTAGAAGCTGGACTGTCTCAGTATCACAGGCTTGTCCTAGCAACCCTCATTTTATTTAATAACCCCCAATGTATGAATGTAGTGATGGTGGTTATAAAATTACAGCATACTGCTGTAATTATTTTTATTAGATTATTATTGTTTATCTCTCAAGTTGCCCAATTTATGAGTTAGACTTCATCATAGGCACACATTTATTGAGAGAAACCCATAGTATATATAGGGTTTGATACTGGGCTCATATATCCAGGCATTCTGTGGGGAGGTTTTGGAATATATCATCTGTCAGATATTTTTAAATTATCTTATTTTTAAAAGATATTTTTGTTGTTTTTATGTGTATGGGTCTTTTACTTGCTTGTTTGTGTGTGGACCACCATGCATGTAGTGTATACAGAGGCCAGAAGAGAGCATCAAATTGCTCAGAACTTGAGTTACAGAAGGTTGTGAGCAGCCATGTGGGTGCTGGAACTTGAACCTTGGTCCTCTGAAAGAGCAGTTGCTGCTCTTGTCCACTACGCCACATCTGCAGCCCCTGCATTTCTATTGTAGGATGTTTCAGCAGCAGAGCTGGTGGGGCTGGCCCAGCTCCATACAGCCTATCCGCATCTCCGTCCTTTGTTTCGCTCATTTTCCTTCAATGGTCTCCCTCTCTCTTCGCAGCCTTGGGTCATGTCTTCCTGTGCACAGTCTCCAGAGCTCTCTAGCCCAGTCTGGTGCAGAGTTCTACACTTTTCTTTCCAATATTCTTTCTTAAGGATAATTGGCTAATCTTCCAAAAGTTTTTGGCAGGTGATCTTGCTAAAAAAAAAAAAAAAAAAAAAATCCAACACTGCATAAACAAAATCCTTTGGGTGACTTTAAGACTCGGAGCCATGGTCTAGCCAATAGGGGTAGAGGTTTCAAGAATGACATCCTACGAATAACACAGAGGAGCTGGCCAGACCATGTCTCTAATGGGGTAAGAAGAGAAAGTGAATGATCATGTACTTTGGCTTTGCCAGCACAGAGGCTGAGAGACATGGTGTGATGATGAACTGGGTCATTTTCACAGGCAGACGGAGGAGCAGGAGCTGGCTTTTGTAACCAACTGTGTGGCCATGCTCGGCCCTGCTTTGGACACTTCCTTGGCATAAGTATTAGGGTGTGGTAATGGCTAAGCAGATGAGAACAGAATTAAAACATGGAAGTATTATTCATACGGTGGACTCCCCTGGGCTTTAAAACCCAGAGCTGCTGTGGGCTGTGCCTCTCCTCACTATCCTGTTTGTCTCTCTCGCTGTGCAGCTGGGCTCATGACCCATCCCTTCCTCCAGTGTTTGTGCTTATTCAGTCGCTTTGGACATTCAAAAGAACTCAGCAAGGCAACCGAAGATGTGTGCTCCTTGTTACTTCTGCTTTCTGACACATGGGAAATATTTATTTAAGTATTTTGGAGATATTTAAGGTGGCACCCAATGAAATATGAAGCTGAACATAATTTCAGCATATTGTTCTTGTGAGCAGAGAGAGTGGTGGGAAACGGGACCCCTCCCATTTCCCAACACGTACCCTGTGGCTGTAGAGAAAAGTGTAAATCTGAAAAGAAACCGTAAATCATCTGAAGAAAGCCTGCCATTATTACGTGTGCTCCTTTAATTTGTGTTTCTGAACTTCCTCTGTGGGCTAAGCATTTTATTACTACAGGGGACTCAAAGAAGACAAACCACAGTTCAACTTCCTCTGGGGCAGTCATTGTTTATCACACTTACCAGAATGTTTCCTGTTGCCTGGGTTCTCATCTGGCAGTGCAAACTGGTGGACAGGCTTATGTTTCTATACTGAATATTCCCTAGTGAGGTCTTTTGCTTGCATGCATCAATAGGAGCTTCTCTGTAGGATTCAGGAGTACCTTTCTTGGTTGGCCTCTCTTCTCCTCTCCTCTCCTCTCCTGTCCTCTCCTCTCCTCTCCTGTCCTCTCCTCTCCTCTCCTCTCCTCTCCTCTCCTCTCCTACCCTTCCCTCCCGTTCCCTCCTTCCCCTTCCCCTCCCTTCCCCTTCCCTTCTCTCCCCTCTCCTCCCCTCCTCTCCCTTCTCTTCTCTCCTGAGACAGGGTTTCTATGTGTGTAGCCCTGGCTGTCCTGGAACTCATGAAGATACTTCTGTCTCTGTCTCTGCCTCCAGAGTGCTGGAGGAGTGCCTTTTAGAGAAGTTTGAACAATGCATTCACTAAGAGTAGAAAGGAAGAATGTTGAACAGAATTTCATTTAGGAAGAATTAACAACCAGCAATGTACAGTCTGATTTTGCCTAATCTTGAAAAATTATTTGTACTTCCTCTTATTTGACTATATAATTTAACACTGTGGGATGGAGAGAAGGCTCAGCGGTTAAGAATGCACACTGCTCTTGCAGAGGACCTGAATTCTATTCCCACACCCACAGACTGCCCACAGCAACCTGTAACTCCAGCTTCAGGGCCACCCAGGGCACCTGCACACACATGCACATACCCACACACAGACACATACATGTGCACACGTAATTAAAAAGAAAATAAATCTTATACGAGACATCTTTTAGAATACTTAGCAAAATGAAAATACAGGAAGAAACAAAAGTTATGATTTCTCCATGTTTATGCAATGCTGCTTTGTCTTGTTGTGAGACTGACATTGTCACAGTTATTTTTTTTTTTTACATCTCCAACAGATTTATTTATTTATTTATTTATTTATTTATTTATTTGTGGCACTTTTGCCCTATCCCAGCCTTGTTGAGACTCTCAGGTCTATCTGCCCACACTTTGCTGGGCTTTACTCTACCTTTCTCCCACCTCCTCATTTGTTTTGTGAAAGTACACATATGATTTGACTGACGGTTATGAAATTAAAATTTCATCTTTTTTTTTATTGTGCCATCTTTCTTTCTTTCTTTCTTTCTTTCTTTCTTTCTTTCTTTTATTAGATATTTTCTTTATTTACATGTAAATTTCTCCTTTCCCAGTTTCCCCTCCAAACAAAGAAACAAACAAAAACAACAAGAACAAACCCCTGTTCCCTCCCCCCTCCCCATGCCTGCCACCCCACCCTCTCCCACTTATTGGCCCTGGCATTCCCCTACACTGGGGCACAGAACCTTCACAGGGCCAAGGGCCTCTCCTCCTATTGATGATCGAATTTGCAATCCTCAACTATACACATGCTGCCAGAATAATCAGACCCCTCCATGTGCAGTCCTTGGTTCGTGGTTGAGACCCTGGGAGCTAGTACCCTCTGAGGGTACTACTTAGTTCATATTGTTGTTCGTTCTAAGGGGCTGCAAACCCCTCAGCTCCATT
>NW_022196901.1:18681059-18687790 GCF_008632895.1 Mastomys coucha | reverse complement strand
AACAGATTTATTTTTAAAGGAATGACCTAAGGGAGAAAAAATGTGGGTACAGAAGTATGGACTAGAAAATAAATACAAATGTAAGTTGTTTTACTAATTTTATAACCACAAACTTGTGCAGAGAATGAGGCCCTGTACAAAACACAGCAGATTCAAACGAGGTGTTCCCTTAGCAGGGCTGAAGTATTTATTTATTTATTTATTTAGTCTCTGGTATTTGGAATTTAGGATGCAGTTCTTGTTTTTGGATGGATCACTGGGAGTTTGGCACAGTCCATGCTTTTAACCAGATTTGAACAGAAGAATGGCCACCTGACCCAGGTAGAAGTAGATGAAGTGTTTGGTTTCGTGTGTCACGTAACTACCGAAGTTTCGGCCCACAATGCAATGCCAGGTGGGGTTGTACTTCTTGTCAAACTCCTTCTTGATATGGGCCGCAATATCCTTCTCTATGTTGTACTTCTCCAGCGCCTGAGTAGCACACTCCACCGAGTCCTGTTGCATCTCTTCCGACATGTCTGCATTTTTGATCACCGCCTTCTGGTCGCACAGGGTTACCGTGGAGCAGAGGCCAGCAGGCTGCTGCGAGCTCCTAGGGAAGGTTCTGGCGCCGCTCAAGCAGCAGAGGACGGCCGGTCGCTCCCGAAGCCGTGGCGCATCTAACTGTCACAGTTATTATAACTGTTATAAGGTTGTTATAAAGCTTCATACCTTTCTAACATGATGAAGAAAATGTCTTTTTACTAGACCACAAAATATTTTCAAAAAAAAAAATACAACTTATGAAAGAGATATGATAGTCCTCCCCCAACAATAATTCTTTCAGGAGACTGGCTAATATAATATCTTAGAAGATAATAAGGGCATCTTCCTTTTCAGTTACTTGAGAGAAGCAGTGAGTCAATTGAATTCTCGGCCTCATCTTTATGGCTTACCAATAAGTATGACCAAGGTGAACTCCTTTAAAGAGACAAGAGAAAGTACTTTTTTCCCTTTCAAATTCCTATAACGACAGTTTAATTTAAGAGTGCTTACTGCCCTGGGGGTTTAGCACAGGGCTTTACATGTGCCAGACAAATGCTCCACCACTGAGCTGCACCCTAGCATGGGTCTTTTCTTCTCCATTTAAGATTTGGAATTTGCTCTCTTCTTCCCTGGGATATTATTTCTTGGAATATGTATAAGGAACCTTGAAGGGTAAATTCTCTTTGCAAAATGAGATCCATCTAGCTTACCCATTTGAAGAGACATAAACAACTCAGGTTATCCTCCTACACATCCACGACACAGATCATCCCCCATGATCCTAAAGTGTGTGTGGATTTCTCCCCACCCAGCTGAGGATTTTCTGTCACACCTCAGTTCTTTCCCTAAGGCTGAGAGGCTCAGATGCCAGGAAGAAAAATACAGGCCTCCAAAATTTCTCATTACCAGACTTACATTTGGAGCTCTCATAACCTCTTCCTAGGCTTGACTAATTTGCTTTAAAAGCCCCCACAGAGCCCAGGGAAACATTAATATTACTATGCCGACTAGCTTCCCACAGATATTTAAAGGCAAACAGATAAGTGGGTAGACAAAGAGAAACAGGAGCCAGGACTGGAGGAGTCTCCAGGGCAGGAGCCTCTGTGCCATGCAGTTGGGTGCACGAGTTCTCTCGGACTTCTGCAAGCCCCTGCATGTTCAGCTGTCCAGACTTTCCTGAAGCCTGCCCTTTTTGGTTTTCATGGGAGTCTGTTGCATAAGCTTGACTGAAGCATGGACAGGCATGTAGAAGTGTGACTGGGCAGGCATGGTCTAATGCTAGCAGACAGAGGGGGGAAACCCAGAGAAGCCTATCTGTTCGAATTCCTATTGGTGTCTCTGTGGGGTATTCTTTCCTCCCAGGTGTATGACAATGTCCTACAATGGGGACTTAAGGGTCTGCCATGAGTCAGGGAATGTGAGAGTATATCCCTATGGCCAGCTCTAAGACCGAAAAGCAGGGAAAGAATAGAGATAATTTCTAATTTGTATGGCTGGCCTTTGGGAGAAAGGGGAGCAGACAAATGGAAGCTACGAGTAGGTCTGAAAGAAAGGTTTGGCTAAAGCCTGTGTCTTAGTCCCAGGGAACCACACCAGCATGACAAGAGACTGGCTTTCCCCTTCATCCCTCTCATGTCATTTCAAAGTTGCTTTAGAACCAAAATCAAAATGGCAAAAACCGGGATTTAGAGTTACTAGCCCCCAGATGTGTTTCATAACACAGGCCACAGTTCCAGGAATCTGCTTACTGCTTTCTCCAGAAGCAGCCAGGATGAGTTGTGTTGAGTGCTGTAGGTGACGGACATGGAAATCTCAGGTCTGTGTGAACAGCTGCAGATGGCCCTCCCACATGTGGGATGCAAAGACGGGTGGGACTGTGTGGACTGATCCAGTACAGCTACAGGAAACAGACTATGTCAGGGTGCCTGGATACAGGTCTTAGGTTCCCCCATCTTCAGGACAGTGACTTGCTCTGCTGCACAGGTTCATCTCTCCCTCCCAACATCACTTTGTTCATTAACTCGTCCCTCTTCTGCCTTCTGAAGCCTTTACTCCCCGATGTTTTAGCTCTAGCTCTCCACTGTGTGGTTGATTTTTATCTCCCAATTGTCAGTTCAAGTTCTTAAAAGGTACAAGTATAGAGTCGCCTCTTAAGCTTTGCTGCCCCAGGTTATATGGTCTATGAATGGGTCATATGGGAATCTGGTCCAGCCTGACACTGCAATGCCCTGAATGACCTTTTAGGCACACTAAGTTTTTAGACTGTAATATGTTTAACACACCGTTGAAGTAAAACTTCTTGTCTCTTGTTTGTTTGGTTGTTTCATGCAGTTCACTTTGCTGCCCCTGCTGACCTGGTATTCATTGTGTAGCCCACAGTGGCTCTAAGTTGTGTCGGTTCTTCTGCCACCCCCCCCCCCCAACTAAGGTTAGAAGCGTGCACTACCATGCCTGGCTTTCCCACAGTTTTCAAAATAAAATTCTTCCTTTGCATTAAAAAGTCATGTTATTTTCTTGTTTCTAGACAACTTTAACGGAAATACATTTTAGATACCCCTCTTCTTGAAGTTCCTGGGATATAGTACCATAGGGAATGTTCAACTGGCCTCTCAGGGACCCTCTGTCAGGACAGTAAGGCCATTTTAACAGTCCTAACTTGTCCCCTCAGACTCCGGAGACTGGCTGAGGTGGGCAGGAGGGCCTGGAATATGATGATTTCTATAAAGTGAGTTAAAAGCATTTCCCCTGTAAAACAGAGTGTTCTTTTAGGCTTCCTCCCCTCTGCCTTTTTGCTACTAAAATATAAACGGTTCTGTGTAGCAGTTAACTTATTATTAGATTCTTATTATTAGAAATTAATGTGTACAAGTTGTGGTGCAAAGTAGATGCAAACAGGAATTTGTTCTTTGGTTTGATTTTGACTTAGAGGAAGGCATACGTCGACTTTGTATTAGCTTATGACTACAGAACAGGAAGTGACGTCTGGCAGCATACTATTTCCTGTCTTCCTGAAGGAAGAAAACAAACTTATTTAAAATATTCTTTGACTTCAGTGTCCCTCCAGTCAGTCAATCCACACAGTCTGAATTTAGCATTAGGAAGATGCTCCAATGCCATATCTTTGACCTCATCCCCGCTCCCCAATTCTCCTATTGGGTTGGCTGAGCATTAGTATTTTTGAAAAGCTTCCTAAGTGATTCTAGTGAGGAGAGAGAGATCAGAGGAAGAATATTATCTTCCTGAACTATACTCAGAGTACAGTGTTCACAGCCGCGATGCCAGGCTGTGCTGTCCTGCACCCAGCGCCCTCAGACACTGATTGTGCTGGTCCACCTCTCTTAAGTTTCCCAGGCATATCAAGAGTTTCCTCCTTGACTTTTTTTTTCCTGATTCAAATTCCTCCTATTGTTTTTCAAGACCCAGTCCAGCTGATACCTCCTTCACAAGCCACCTCTCATGGCCTGTGGTTAGAGGGCTTGCTCCTCCTCTGCTGGAAGCAGTGACTTAATTATCATCTCATTTACCATCAACTCCTCACAATTATTATTCAGCTATCTGTGCTGTAGGTTTCTAACTTTCAGTTGTGTGTGATGTATCAAGTGTCTGGACGGTCCAAGAGGCTAAGATTTCCTCTCACTTTCCATCCTTTTTTCTGTAGGTGAGGCTCAGGTCTTCAGCTATTAGAATCTTGCCCCGGTCCTGTCTTTCCTGCCACCAGACACCCTGGTTCCTTAAATCAGGGCATCAGTGACCAGCATGGCCAATGGGTGGCAAAACTGATGGTATGAGTGTTTTATACAATAAACACCTAGCTGAATCTTTGGATTTCTTCCTCCCTCTGCCCTTTCACCCCCATTCCCCAGGCCTTGATGACGAGGTCATTCTCAGGAGGAGGATCTTCCTGTCTCTGTGCCTTGGGCAACACTCTCAGGCTCACCACAGTCTATCTATCCCAGGGTAACATAAATGATCATGTCAGTTCTCTGTCAGAGAGACGGGGTTGGTCTGTGAAGATTCCTGTCATAGAGAATAGACATAACTGTTTCTAAATTAATGTATGCCGGGGGAACAGAGGAGAACATAGGATTTCCTCCGTGTAGCCCCATCTCTGCTGAAACTCACTCTGTAGATTAGGTTGGCCTTGAACTCAGAGACCTGCCTATCTCTACCTCCCAAGTGCTGGGGTTAAACTTACGTGCCACCATGCTTGGCCTGAATTCTTACCTTCTAAGCAACATTATATTGGCCACATCGAGCCGCACAGGGGCGTGGACTCCTGGAGGCAGCAGCAGGAAGTGAGCTCAAGGCTATACAGTGAAACTATGTTTCCTAAAAGCCTCAAACAAATACCTCCACACCACACTTAACATAAACCTGAGGTTATTAAAATTATATTAAAACCAGAGTTCCTGGGCTGTCATCATGGCTTACTGGTTTAAGGCACTTGCCACACAAGGCTGACCACCTTAATTTGATCTCTGGAACTCATATAGAGATGAAAGAAGAGAAACAATTCTATAAAAAATGATCACCACACACATACCACAGCACATGTACACCCATGCACATGTATCCTACACACACACATACACACACATGCACACACATACACACACCAATAAAATTTTTAAAGTGTAGAAGTTAGGTCTAGTTCTTCTTCCCAGCCCCATGTTCCCAGAAATAAGACTCAGACTCAAAATATATTTACAAATACCGTGGCCATAGAGTTAGGCTCTTCTATGACTAGATATAACTTAAAATTAACCCATTTACTCTAATCTACATTCTGCTACGTGACTGGTTATCTGTGCTCAGGTACCAGGCATCCATCTCACCACATCTTCCCAAGTGAATCTCTCCTTTCTATAAATAAATAAATAAAAAAATAAATAAATAAATAAATAAATAAAAATAAAAATAAATCATTTTTTTCCTATAGCCCCTGCTCCTGGAATGTTAACTCTGAGATTAATTATTTATCATTAAATGCCTTGGCCATAAGCTTTGGCTTGTTCTCTAACTAGCTCATAACTTATTTAACCCATTTAAACTCTCCTACGTCTTCTGCATGGTTAGTTACTTCTCCTTCAGTCCAGACCTACTTCTTCCTCAGTGTCTCCCTTGAACCTCTCCTGTTTCCCAGAATCTTCTCTCATCCTGCCAGTGTCCCACCTCATATTTCCTGCCTCAATTCATTGGCCATAGGCTTTTTTGACAGGTGATGCTTAGAAGAGATTTTCTACAAAAACGTAACAAAACAAAACTGACACCAACCAACTAACCAACTAAAAAAAAAAAATCACATCCTGAGTTCCCCTAATCATACCATATCCCAAATGCTCAATACCCAAATTTAGTGAGTTGTTGCCATTTTGGATGATACCATAGAGACCACTTCCAGCGTTGCAGACACCACTGTGAATGGTACTGGTACAAACATCTTTTATCAGGCCTGTAGACTTTTTATAGATCTGTCTCAGTTTTGCTAAGCTGGCTTGTGACCTTTCACCCTTCACCACACTCACTGTGCTTCCTGACCCTTCTGTGCTCTTTCACAACTCTGTGATTTAGGGCATGATGCTCTAGCTTGGGGCTTAGCACATACTAGCAGGTGGTCCACGGCCGAACTTTACCCTCTGCCCTTTTAAAAAATAATCTTGATGGGCTCTTACCAAGTTGCCCAGATCAGCCTCGGATGTGTGATGCTTCTGCCTTGCCTTCTCCGGTAGCTGGGAGTAGAGGCTTGCCCTCTCATCTCAGATGTGCCCATCTTTTCAGATAGACTCAGACATGTTCCCTGGGGAGCTCTTGATCTTTCTTGCCTTGTGTTCTTTTTGCCCATTGAGCATGGTTGTGTTGGATTTAACACCATCATATTGTTTTTGCAATGTGCTTAATGAAGCCTAACAACAAACCTAATTGGTTTGGTTGACTTTTTGATATATATATATATATATATATATATATATATATATATATATGTGTGTGTGTGTGTGTGTGTGTGTGTGTGTGTGTGTGTGTGTGGTGTGTGTGTGTGTGTTATTTCTTTGGTATGCTTTAAACATTTCCTGAGTATTTTGGGAGGAATTTTGTCATCTCTAGCATTAAGTTAGAATGACTTCCTTTCTTCCAGGTTGGAGTTTGCCTCTTCTCTTCTCTTCTCTTCTCTTCTCTTCTCTTCTCTTCTCTTCTCTTCTCTTCTCTTC
>NW_022196901.1:18665031-18680978 GCF_008632895.1 Mastomys coucha | reverse complement strand
TCTCTCTCTCTCTCTCTCTCTCTCTCTCTCTCTTTCTAATTCAACCATATTTGAGTTGAGAGGGCTGTAATAGGGGAAGCTTGGAACATATGCTGTACTGGCTCACAATATACATAACATTATCTATAGGATAAGTAGGTATGGAAGATGAAAATGGCTTATGGAAAAGAGTGGGGAAATATATTTAAATTTTTTTCTAAAGAAAAAGATTTATTCATTTAATGTGTGTATATATGTATGCCTGAGTGTATGTATGTATGTGTACCGTATGTGTGCAGGTACCTTCTGAGGCCAGAAGTATCAGATCCGCTGAACTGGAGTCCTGATGTGGGTGTTGGGAACTGAACCCCATTCATCTGGAAGATCAGCAAGTGCTCTTAAGCTCTGAGCCAATTCTCCATCCTCCCTTTGACTATTAAAATTCTTTTAATTTATGTATGTGTGTGTTAGGTACACGGGTACGCAGATGAGTACAGAAGTTAGAAGAGGGCAACTGAGCCCCGATACTGAAGTTATAGAGGTTGTAAGCTCTACCACCAACTTCCACTGGGTGCAAGAGCAGTAAGTATTTTAACCCTTCAGTCGTCTTTTAAACCCAGTATTTGAAAATTTCAAGGCTAAGGCCAAAAGCAATGAACATAAGAAAAAGGAAGTATTTTTATTGCTATTTCTGAAAACACACACATACCAGGATTTGGTCAAATTTTGAAATACTTTTGTGAAATGATTTGTGTAATTGAATATCAGCTTGCTGTTCTTTTCTGATTACATTTTATAACATTTGGTAAGACTTAAGCTCTAAAGGGCTCAGAGAGATCCTGAGACCTTCATGGATCATCTTAGCTGCCACAACTAACTGTACAATCACTCATCTCCCCAGGGCGTTCCTCGACCACGCCCATTACTCAGACCACGCCCACCCAAATCGCCGCCCTCCAGTACCAGTAGCTGCAGATTCTCATTGGTGGAGAAGTTGTTCTGGTCCCACCCCTTGGGGCCAGTGATAGGCTGGTTCAGCGTGGGGCGGTGGTGGTTGGCTGCTTGGGGACGGGTCCAGGGTGGTGCCTGTCAGAGAGCCTGGCGGCAGTGGCAGCTGTCGGGGCTGGTTGTCAGTCAGAGAGAGGAGGGAAGATGGCTCGCCCGGACTCGTGCTGCTAGAAGGAGCGGGGCAGGTGGCGCGGCTGCCGGCGGAGAGCGCAGTCGCCAGGTCGCCGTGGTCGCCGTGGTCGCCGTGGTCGTGAGGGGAGGCCGCGGTGGGTCCCGGAGCTGCTCTGGTGAGTCTGTAGCGAGCCGCACGCCGGTCCCCGGGACGCCGGGAGACCGAGAACTTTCTTTGGTCTGGGAGGAGCAGGGCTGAAGCTGTTGCCGGCGGCGGGTAGGACTTCGTCCTGGGGCGGCGGCCCGTTGCGGGTAACGGCTCCCGCGCGAGGCGCGGCCCGAGGACCCGAAGTTGGCTGCGGCCGGCTGCCTGCTGTGGACGAGGCTCGGTTCCCGGCTAGGCGGTGAGCTGGGGGCGCCCCAGGGTCGGCCTAGCGTTGAGCCCACCATAGCCTATGGCCGCTGCCCACCCGTCCGCGCCGCCCAGAGTCCGGCCCCGCCGCCCACGCGGGCTCCGCAGACCCGGTGCTCTTCAGAGCTGTGCTCGCTCGGGTCTTGAATCCGGTGGGGCTGGGAGTTCAGAGTGTCAGCCCGGTCTGTCCATCACCAGGAGAGCTTCCCTTCTGCCTGCGCCGCACTAGACCCTCGAGTTCTGCCTCTTCTGCGGCTGCTGTGATGGCCCTCGGGGATCGTCAGGGCTTTCTTTCCACTGAACGTTTTGTGTGTGTGTGTGTGTGTGTGTGTGTGTGTGTATGTGTGTGTGTGTGTGTAAGCTTCTTTCTTTCTTTCTCTCTTTCTTTCTTTCTTTTCTTTCTTCTTTCTCTCGCTCTTCTTTCTTTCTCTTTCTCTCTTCTTTTTCTTTGTCTCTCTTTTCTTCCTTCCTTCCTCCCTCTCTCTCTCTCCCTTTCTTTCTTTCTTTCTTTCTTTCTTTCTTTCTTTCTTTCTTTCTTTCTTTCTTTTTTTCTTTCTGCACGAAAACACCCAGGTTTGCACGCTTCAGCAAAACTGGGTCCCTGCCCTGCAGCGTGCATGTGCTTGCTTTGTGCCTTTAGAGCTTTGTACCTTTAGAGGTTCCTGAAGGATTTGGCCCTCGTGGTTTTGCACTGCACTGAATCGCTTCTGGGATAAAACGCTTTTGCATGCGGGCAGCAGCTCCACTGCTCAGGTAGGGGAGTGCTGCTGCTTACTACTCAGAGACTGCTACCGGTTGCATGTAGGGTAACACGGGCTTTCTGTAATGTGGGTGTCCTTTGGGTAACACGGTCGGTTTTGCAGGAGTTGGGCCAGCCCTGTGGTTCGTGCCACGGGTTGCAGTTTGAGGTTTTGAATTGTTACAACTTTTATCTACATAAAGCCACAAAGATTAGGGTAACCTTGAAACGATCCGATAGTTGTGGGAGGTGTGTTTTCCTAAGACTGCACAGTTGCCAAGGGCACCAGCCTCCTCCCCTAAACCCCACCCCGATCATTTGTGAGCACTTTTCCCCTTTAGGTGACATTTTAAGGTTTACAGGATGAATCTTTGTACCACGTTTTGAAGTACAGGAAAGGACAAGAAAGGAAAGGCTTCGTGGTCAGGAGTGGAATCAAAATCAAGTATTCAGATAATATCACTTTAGCAGCAGGGGGAAGCCCAATGTACTTAGAAACCAGATTCTACAATTGACTCATTTTACAGTCATTTGATTTATTAACATTATTTCCAGAAACGGATTAGAAATCCTGTTACTAATCAGTAGCAACAGTCTATGGATGTGAATGCCAGGTAGAGACTGGGTTGGGTCAACACACAGTTCCTGTCATCTTTCCTTTCATCAGGCTGAGTGGCAAGTGCTTTTACCACTAGAGCCATACTGAAGGACGCTGCTTTCCTTTTTCCAATTTTTTGTTTGTTTTTGTTCTTCTATTTTATAATCCCTTTTGGTTACATTTTTAAAGAATGGTGTAATTTTGACAATAAGTTTAAATATATCTTCTAGTTCACTCTTATTCAGCATCCTGTTGCCTATTTATTTTGTAATCAAGCCTAAGAAATCTTCATAGGTGACTTTTAACTTCATAGGTGACTTTTAAGAGTGTAGCTCCGAAATCAGTCATCAGATTACTGAGTGAGGCTTTTCAAGAAAATGGGAGGAAAGAAAGGAGAAAATGCTGGCTGTGGAATAGCACTTCTCTGTCTTGGCCACACATATAATCTTTTGCAGAACTTAAACAATTTTTTACTCTCAGAAGGAACCTTCCCCACCCCCTTTCCATCGAGGGCAGGGTAGGACCTACACAACAGCCTTTATTTAAACCAGCACTTTCTGAAGTATAATTGGCATGTAATAAACCATACAGATTTCAATTGTGACATTTAACGCTTACTATGTTTATATCTATAAAATCATTGCCACAATTAAAATAATGAACCCATGCATTACCTCCTAAAATTTGTTTGTATCCTTTGTAATGTTTCCTTCTGATTCCTAGGGAACACTTACTTTCCGCTGGTATAGGATGCTTGCCTGTAAAGTTTACGTTTTTAAAAATCGTATTTAATTTTTAATGTGTGAACATGGTTGAGAACTGGCTCAGTGATTAAGAGCACTTGTTCTTGCAGAGGACCCTGGTTTGGTTCCTAGCACCCACATGGTTGCTATTCACAACCATTCTTAACTCCAATTCCAGATTTGATGCCTTCTTCTGACCTTCATAGGCACCAGCACTCATGTAGTTCACACACTTATGCAGACAAAACACATAAACATGTAAAATAAGTCTTCTATAAAAAGCCTACCACAGTGAAGCATAGGTTGAAAGAATTTAATGTTTGTGCATGCATGAAGAAAGAGCAGAGTCAAGGTAAAATCTTTGGGAGTGGGTATAAGACGATTCACAGTTAGTCCTTGGGGAGCTGGAGAGAAAGTTGACCAGTAAGAAATACATTTCTGGGGTGGTGAGATGGCTCAGCAGGTAAGAGTGCTGACTGCTCTTCAGAAGGTCATGAGTTCAAGTCCCCGCAACCACTTGGTGGCTCACAACCACCCATAATGAGATCTGATGCCCTCTTCTGGTGCATCTGAAGACAGCTACAGTGTACTTACATATAATAAATAAATAAACTTTTTTTAAAAAAAAAAGAAATACATTTCTAATAACAACAATAAGCAACATCTCTTATAAGGAACAAGATAATAAAGACAATGTATTTCTTTGTTTTAATTGTCAGTTATCAGTAGTACCAAGATTGGTTTCCTAAAGTGCCTTTTAAAGGTCCACAAAAAAGTTAAGAGAGCATCCTAAAATTGTGAGAGCAGACATTCTTCAGAAGAAAACCCTCTGTTGAGCCTGAGACCCTGAGCGCCACTATGGAATGCTTTGTTGGTTTTTTTTTTTTTTTTTTTTTTTTTTTTTTTTTTTTTTTTCAGGGATGGTGTTTGATGGGAATTAACAGTTTGCTGCTTCTTTTTGAAATGCAAGTGCTGCCAGGCCTACCTTTAGTCCTCCTGAGTTAGGCTGCCAATCTGAATGGAGGAAGGACATTTAGCAATTGAAAATCCCATTTAAATTGATTATGGGGTGCTTAGCCCCGGTTAATGCATTTCAATACATCCTTTAAATGATGTCCTCTACACCTGTGGCTTGGAGGACATCGTGGAAGAGGGCGTGGAAAGATTGCTAGGAGTCAGAGGACAGATCTGGAATGTCTGCTATAGACAGTGTCTTCCTTATATGACAGAAATCTCATGTATGCACCAGGAAATCACCAACAGTATGGTTTTCTAAACCAATCCAAAAAATAACTGTAACAGTTGACATGTCAAGTGTGGATGGGGGAATTCTCATGAGGTTTCTTCCATGAAAAAAGTGCTACAGGCATTAGTGGGTGTTTGAGAGGGGAAGAATCAGTTTTCCCTAGGGATGAGCTCTGTGTTAGGCTAGACAATCCCACGAAGACAATCCAAGATGCACAAGAAACCTTTAGGGCTACATAGTCAGATGTTCAAAAATTTCACATAAGATCTGTTTTAAAAATACTCTTTTTTCCTTTTCTTTTTTGAGGTGAGATACTAAATCTGATCACTTGCCCTCAGAATGTATGTTGAAATGACCACGTGTTGCTGTTTTAACCTGTTAATGGATGGTTGTAGTAGCCATCTCAGTAGACTCTGGTGCTGTTCTGGGGATAAAGCTTCTTGATAGAAGCTTGTTTCTGAAGTGTCTGAGAATGATGTCATAGTGTACCATCCCCCGCCCCGCCCCCATCATAAACTTTGTAGTGTGTAGTTTTCTGAATACAAAGAGAGAGCCAAGCAAAGGACACCAAGGGGCTTCTCTCTGCCCTTGGCAGGTTTGCAGTAGCTTAGCTGTATCAATGTGTAGGTCTTCCTTGCAGTTTGTGGACATCTCAAATTGGGCTTAAGTCTTTTGACTTAATTTAATTTAATTTAGTTGAATTTAATTGTATAATTTTATGAAATAGGGGTTATCATTCCCATTTTACAGTTAAAAATTGAGACTCAGATGTTAAATCTCAGCTAAAGTATAGGGAGTTGAAACCCAATTTTTGTTTAAAATCACAGCTTCTGTTTTCTGTGTGTTGCATATGTTCCCATATCCTAGTTGTATCAGTTGGCTTCTTTAGTCATTCTCTGTGTTACTTTTTGAGTCAGGGTCTCTTGCTGAACATGCTGCTAGTCAATTAAGGTAGACTAGCAAAGCCCTTAAGATTCTCCTGTCTCCTCCTCCAGCACTGAAATCTCAGACATGCCAGTCTTTACTTGGGTGTGCTGGAAACAAACTTAGGTCCTCATCCTTGTGCATGTAGTAAGCACTTGACCCACTGAGCCATCTGCCCATTCCTTGTATTTTACATCAGCTCCCTAGCATGTTCCTGACTAGACACCTTTTGACTTTCTTATTACTGAAAAATAAATATAATCACTTATGTGAAATCTTATTGTTTCTCTTCTTTGTATAATTATATTTTTGTACCCCTGTCATAATTATTTCTGGTCTCTTCTGTGTTGATATTGTCTCTCTGCCACTCTTAATGAGTAATGCCTAACACAGTGATAGTAGTAGATGACTCTGAAGTGGGTGAGGGGAGTTGGGAAACTTAAGATTGATTTGTGTAAAACATATACAACATGTTTAACAATTTAAAACATGTGCCCAGACAAAACTAAAGCTTAAGACCCAGACTTGTTAATTACCCAAGATTAATTTGCACTCTCAAGTCCTGTTTGTATGTTGTTAAGAATGTTACTGTTAAAGTATTGTACATAAGAGGTCTTTGAGTGGAGAAAACATAGTGTGTTTTCACTGTGGTCCAAATGTCTGTTCTCTTCGAGATTTGTGTCAAGGTAGCAGTCAGTAGTAAATGTTAAGTTTGTTTGGTGTTTTCTTGAATAATGAATCTTTTGATTACTTGATAAACATTATTAGTTTCTTATTCTAATGAAAAGAATGTATCCAATAATTTGTATTTGACTTAATAAGCATAGTGTGTATGAGTTCTTAAATTTATACTATGAAAATTATGTTGAGTTTCAACTATTGGAAGACTTAGATTTATTTTTGTTTATGTCTGTATAAGGGCCAGGGACTATGATGAATGTCTGTAGTCAGCCTCAGCTAGTCTGGAGGCTGAGGTGAGAGTTAGTACCTGAGCCTATCAGACCAACCTGGGCAACATACTGAGGCCCCGTCTTAAAACAAAAAGAATAGAATGATGTAATGTGTAGGCTAGAAAATTTAAGGGAAGAACGTAAGCTTTAAAAGTGCTTAAGCTGGGCAAACAGCTATGAATTTTTTTTAACTCCTCCCTTTGAAATATAAGAGTTTAGAGTATTGATTCTGATCAGTATCCACTGACCGCCTATCCCCATCTGCTATAGAAAGTTGCTACTCAGACATTTCCGAACTAGCTGGATGTACTACTTATTCTTTTGACCTAAATGTCAAAGTTCACAGTGATTTGGTAGTTGGTGTATGTTGCAGACAGAGTGCTAGGCAGAGTGATGCCATTGTCCATAAAGCACACACATAAGTAGAAGAGGGGAGACCATTCTGGGAAATTATGAAGCATGAGATTGGCCTTGCTAAGGGAATGGAGAGGAAAGTGACAGTGGTTTAGAAACGGGTGGAGCAAGAAGCAGAACCTAAAACATGCAAGTCCAGGAGTGGTATAGCTGGGTTCTCAGGTAATACTTTGCCCAGTGTTCTAAGGAACTGCCAGATTGATTTCCAGTCTGCAATCCTACCAACATTGAAGAAGTGTTCCTCTTTCTTCACATCCTCACCAGCATCTGCTGTCACCTGAGTTTTTGATCTTAACCCTATTCTGACTGGTGTGAAGTGGAATCTCAGGGTTGTTCTGATTTGCATTTCCCTAATGGGTATATACCCAGAAGATGCTCCAACATATAACAAGGACACATGCTCCACTATGTTCATAGCAGCCTTATTTATAATAGCCAGAAGCTGGAAAAAACCCAAATGTCCTTCAACAGAGGAATGGATACAGAAAATGTAGTACATTTGCACAGTGGAGTACTGTTCAGCTATTAAAAACAATGACTTCATGAAATTCTTAGGCAAATGTATGGAACTAGACAATATCATCCCAAGTGAGGTAACCCAATCACAAGAGAACACACATGGTATGGACTCACTGATAAGTGGATATTAGCCCCAAAGCTCGGAATACCCAAGATACAATCCACAGACCACATGAAACTCAAGAGGAAAGAAGACCAAAGTGTGGATACTTCGGTGTTTCTTAGTAGGGGGAACAAAATACCCATGGTAGGAAATACATAGGCAAATTGTGGAGCAGAGACTGAAGGAAAGGCCATCCAGAGATTGCCCCACCTAGGGCAATCCCATATACAGTTACCAAACCCAGATACTATTGTGGATGCCAAGAAGTGCCTGCTGACAGGAGCCTGATATAGCTCTCTCCTGAGAGGCTCTACCAGTGCTTGACAAATACAGAGGTGGATGCTTGCAGCCAACCATTGGACTGAGCACAGGATCCCCAATGGAGGAGTTAGAGAAAGGACCCAAGGAGCTAAAGGGGTTTGCAGCCCCATAGGAGGATTAACAATATGAACTAACCAGTACCCTCAGTGCTCCCAGGGACTAAACCGTCAACCAAAGAGTACACATGGAAGGGCCCATGGCTCCAGCTGCATATGTAGCAGAGGATGGCCTTGTTAGTCATCAATGGGAGGAGAGGCCCTTGGTCCTGTGAAGGCTTGATGCCCCAGTGTAGGGGAATGCCAGGCTGGGTAAGAGGGAGTGGATAGGTGGGTGAGGGAACACCTTCATAGAAACAGGGGGAGGGAGTGTAGGATAGAGGTTATTAGAGGGGAAACCAGGAAAGGGGATAACATTTGAAATGTAAATAAAATATCTAATAAAAAATAAAAAAAATGCAAGTTAAACAGACTGCTAGACATGCAAAGGAAACAGAAAACAGTCACATAGATGATAAAAAAAACAGAGTGTTATCATCTGTGAGGTCAGGGTAACTCAGCATGGAAGAAGGACACTTGGTGCAAAGTTAAAGCATGAACCTGGAAGAAGAGCTGTCTGAATTGCTACCTATGAGGCTGTGGAGAGTTTATGTTGAAAACCAGTTAGCTGGTACAGGCTTGATTAAGGGAGCAACTGTTGGCAAGAAGCTGGAGGCAGTAGATGAGGCTGCTGCATCAGAACAACTTAGGATGGAAGTAGATTGGAATTGGAAGAGTTGGTCTTCTGACGCTGTAAAATGCTGGACTGCATTCTCGGTTGTCCAAGTGGTAGATTTATAAACTCACCTTTTCTTGAGCATCTACAGTGTGCCAGTTTATTAGTTAATGCTAGGTTGAGAAGATTTAAAAAAAAAAAAAAAAAAAAAAAAAAAAAAAAAAGGACCAGCCAAGAAAGACTAAGAAAAACCAGAGTAAACCTTGTTGTTTTCTGTGAGGGCTACAGATGCGCTCTGCAGTGTTAGGTCACTCCTTAGGAAGGCCCGCAGCAGCGTGGGATAAACCTGAGCTGCAAAGCAGGAATGGGAGCAGAAATTCTCCATGGCTTCAGACTATAGGCTTTACAAGAATTAATTATAATATAGTCTGATTTATTGAATTGGAATTCTACCAACCACAAATTAATTATTGGTAAAAAATATGCAAGCAGGCTTTATTTTTTTTAAAATCACTTCCTTTAGATACAACACATAGTTGAAAAAGAAATGCTTAAAATACTTTGGAGATTAACAGTCCTCATAGAACTTTCAGGTACTTTGGGTGGAGCCAAGATAAAAACTTTTGCCATACCAATTTTAGCTTCCTATTCAGCCATAAAGCAACATTTTGCTATGTTAGTATAAAACTTAATATTATTGGAAACTATTTTTTAAATTATTTTATACTTGTCTACTAAACCAAATTGACTGTTCTGCCAGTCAACACAGTCATAGCGCTTTGATTACTATAACTAAAAGACAAACATAAGTATTAGTGAGACCCACCACCAAGTTTCTGAATGGAAAGATGTGTTGTCTCCTATCTTCTACTGAGGTGGTGGAGACTGAACTTAGAGTGGAGGGCTTTCACATGGTAGGCAGGCGCTGTACCCCTAAGCTGCATTAACAATGTTTTCTTGCACTTTCTCATTGTTGAGAGAGCTCATTGCTCAACATTTTTGATTGAACATCTGGGCTCCACTGGCTGACTTCTCTAATGATTAGATCCCATTCCAAATTACTAAAGGGCAGTGACTCACTCCAAAGCTTCAACCCACGGGTTAATTGGAATTTGAATCCCTTGACATTTCCCTCTTGCTTTTGTCCCTAGCTGCGAAAACTGCCACTTAAAATGTAAAGAAAGCTGTAAGAAGTTAAAACAATGGTGCTTTGAAGACCCATATTTTTGTATGTTGTTGTTTTTGGGTAAGAGAAGGGATGGGGAGTGATGGCAAAATGATTGGAAACTACTTGCTATGTGTTTTCTATTCTTAAACCTATATAATGAGTGTTTACTTTTATTGTTTCATTTCATTGCTTACACCCTGATTCATCTTGATTTATTTCAAAAGGGATTAAGGAATACTCGCTTCTTCTGTTTTAGGTTTACTGTCTCCACTAATAATAGACTGTGAATCTCTTAAGTCAGCTACTATGTCATATTCTTTTCTGTGGCAAGTAGGATCTAGTGGACATTTAATAAATATGAATAAGTGGATGATATTTAAGCATTAATACAAGAAAAGAAGAGCCAGATCGTTGGATTCTGGTTGATTGTATGGCTTCAGTGCTGTTATGGGCTGACTCTTGTCCCCTTCCGAAATATATGTGGAAGTCTCAACAACTAGCTCCTTCAATAAAACTGGTGATAGAGTCTTTACAGAGGTAATTAGTGTGAAAATTAGGCCGTTAAGGTGTTAATCCAGTATGACCAGAGTCCTTGAGAACACTAGAACTTTGCACAAGGCAGTTAAAGAGGGATGTGATGTGAAGATGGCAGCTACCTCCATGCCAGAGAGAAAAGCTGGGGCAGATTCCTGTTTGCTGGCTCTCAGCAAGAATCCACCTTATCTCAGACTCTAGCCTAGAGCACCCTGAGGATGGAAATTCAGGCAGTCTGGGCTACTTTGTTACTACAGCTCTAAGAAATAATGTAGATGGCTTATATGCTTGTACACAGCAACATCTTAAATCCTGTCCTCTGTCATTTGCTTATTCCGAAGAACTGCCCCCCCCAAACTTTTTATGTTTTCTCTAGGCAAGATATGGCAGAGAAACAGACTAACTATTTGCCTTCTCTGCCAGCTCCTCAGTATAGTGCTACAGTGGCAAGTGGTTAAATATTGTTTGATTGAGTCTGTTCGGTTTGACCAAGAGAAGGTGTTTATGGGCTTTTAAGTTCGTAAGGATGCTGGAGCAGCAACCAACAGACCTGGTTGGGTTTTCAAGGTAGAAAGGGGAAGACACAGTGTCGTGCTTTTTAGTATGATGTTAATTTGAGCTAATTGCATTACTGCTGCAGCTCCTTATTATCTGCTTTATTCTGCCCGTGGTACAGCCAGCAGAGGCAGCACAGTGTGTCTTTTGGCTCAGGCCCATTTCTTTGAAGTCTATGATACCTCTGGTCACCAAGCATACTAAGTTGCCACAGCCATTTTTTGTTACATACTTTATCTATATGTGTGTAAAACCATGTACATTTTTTTACTATTTCTTTCTTATTTTTAATTAAGTCGTATTCAAATAGTGCTATGTCTAGCCAGATTTTACAGATCCCTTGCAGAAAAACTAGTTTTGAATATGTAGAAAGGAGTTCTTTCATCATGTGGAGGCAGTTTACTAGACTTCTAAAAGTAAATGTAATTTACTATAGAATGGAATAAAAGTCTTGGTCCCAAGGGAGCACACTTGTGTTTGTCATTCAACAACAACAAAAGCAACAACTCTGATGGGTAAGAAAGTACCTACTTGATTTTGGCATAAAACTTGGGTCATAACCTGTGCATCTTTGGAGCATCCTTATTGTGGATAGGTAAGTACTAGTGATGTATTTTATTGTTAGTTTTTGATGCTAAGAATTGAACCTATAGCCGCGTCCTTACTAAGCTCATAGAAGCAATGTGCTACCAAATGAGCTATACCCTAATGGTTCAGTTTCTGTAGGCCTTTTCCTTTCTTTTGTTACAGTTGAGGAATATACTGAAACCAAGACTTTCTCCACAATCATATGCAGATAAATGGCAGGTTTGAGTCTTAACTGAAGCCCTTCCCTCAAGTATTCTACCATGTCTTTTATATGGCCCTCTTGTTCTTAACTTGGCTAGATCTCTCCTCCACCTCTTGTCTCTCCCTCCCTCCCTCCCTCCCTCTCCTCCTAATGAAAACATAATAATCATGTCATTTAAGTATATCTGTAATCCCAGTACTTGGGATGCTAAGGCAGGAAAAATGCTTTAGTTTTAGCCTGGGCTATGTAGAGACACTGACTAAAAGAGAAATAAATAAAGTAAAGCTGGGTATCCTGCTTATGCCTGTAAATCTCAGCACTCAGGAGCTGAGTGAGGAGGCAAGAGATTTGCTGTGAGTTTAAGGCCAGCCTGAATCTTATAGAGAATTGGAGATTACTTGGACTACACAGCAATCAGAAGTGTTTATGAGGATCCAACTGTTTTCTGTTAAGCCAAAACATTAAAGAAATTTGCAAAAATAGGAAGCAATGCCACTCAATGGTATTTTTGTTTTATATTGACATGGAATAGGCATAACATTTTATCTTTAAATGAACACTTAAAATCTTAAAATATGCTTTTAAAATTATAGATATCATAAATTAATATAAAAGTAAGTATAACCAATCTAGAGTTTTCAATAAGATTTTTAAAGAAGGCATTGGTGAAGGCCAACATTTTTTTATTTTTAGATAGGGTCCTCTTGCCAAATGCTGGGATTACAGGTGTGTACTACCATGCCACACACACACACACACACACACACACACACACACACACACACACAGATCAACATTTGATACTGGTGCTAAGTACTTGTAATTAGCCTGCCACAACGTGGCCATTGATTGATTTCTTTACTCATGTACTCCCCTCCCTTTTCTTAGCCACCTGCATTGTATGCTCCTTAAGGGCAGACAGAGAGCAAGCCTTATGGTCTTTTTGCCAATAGTGCAAGTAATGGAAAAGCCTTGCATTACACTCAGTAAGCAATCAAGGGCTTATTGAATTATTAATGTTACAATTTGAATATATAGTAATAGTGACTTTTTGCAGTTATAAACATATTGCATGCATCAACCCTTAACACGGCCCCCCTGGCTGTCTTTTTTGCCTATTCATAGCCTCTTTCTTTGTTCTTACTCTGGTGCTGCCGGCCTATAGTCTGCGTAAATTGCATGAGCTGGGCAGGGATTGAATGACTGAACTGTCAGCCTGAGACTCTGGTCTAGGAAGTATATAAGAAGCATTCTCAATGGCTGTGCTACTCATTGCATGTACACAACAGTCATGATGAGGAGTGCTCTTCAGATTTTTTCAGCAGTCTCTTAAAATCTGTCAGCGGCCTTTAAGATTTTATGTCTTCATCATCAGAGCTAAGTGAAGTTTGACTGAGACAATACTTGAATCACCTAACATGTACAACAATTATATTTTTGTGAAAGATAATACAAATATTTTGGAAAAAATGTTGGCAGATTTCTGCCTAATAGTATACTTGAAAATGTCATTTATGGTGTTCTTATGTTTAATGAAGTACATAATTTTATTTCTAATAAGAGATCTTCTAAGTGGTTAAATATATCTATCAATCAATCAATCTCTATTGCCATCAAGCAAGGTTTTGAAGGCTCACAGATACAGCACCATGACACTGCGCTAACATTTTCCTTTGTGTGTGCATGCGCGTGTACACACACACACACACACACACACACACACACACACGCATCAGCATGAGCCCTGAGTTCTTTCTGGGCAGACTGTAAAAAGCTGATGAGCAAAAGGGTGACAGAGCAGAGAGAAGTTGTCGCACAGAGGCTGAGGGAAGTTCAGAGAAGTCGACAAGGCCTGTCTTGTAGGGTGAGTTTGATGTGTAGGGCCCAAGATATGATTGTCGCATCTGAGATAGCATGATGGTTCAGGAAGATCAATATGGCAGCAAGTGCATGATGCACTGCACAGGGAGGAGTCTAGGAGCGGGAATGCTGCTTGAGCAACTGTGCAAAGACAACAAAGCACAGGCTCTCGGAGTTGCTGTGGAGATGGAGAGCAGATGGCAAATTTGACAAGTATCATTGTGATGGTGAAATTTACTCCTTTATTCAGCAGATATTTATTAGATACTGTATGTATTTTGTGCTAAAAATATCTGAGCCTATTTTTTCTATAATTACTAACACAATTTTAAGCTCTAAAATTGTTACATAATTTTATATTTTATATTTATATTTTTATTTTATTGTGGTGCTGGAGACAGAGCCAGGGCTTGTGCATGCCAAGCAAGTGGTCTCCTAACTGAACTACATCTCATACCCAAAATGGTTACATAATTTGTATTTGAGGACATATTACATTAGCTCGGTATGGGAGCACACTCTCGGGATGTAGAGGCAGGTGGCTCTCTGTGAGTTTGATACCAGCCTGGCCCACGATAGCAAGTCCCAGGCCAGCTGAAGCTGTATGGTGAGACCCTGTCTCACCACCCAAACGAAGCAACAGCAACTGGAAGTAACATGGTGAGACCCTGTCTCAACCACCCAAACAAAGCAGCAGCAATTGGAAGTAAAATGCTATTAAAATAATGAAATTATGAACTGGGTGTGGTGACACTCACTTGTAGCCCTGTAATACCAGCACTTGGAAGGCTAAGGCAACCGAATCAACAGAATCCAGGCCAGCCTGGGCTACATAAGACCCTGCCTCAAAAAAAGCTGAAAGTAAATACATAATAAAGTAAAATGACAGATAATTCACTCTGATAGAATTCTCAGTATGGTTTTTTTTTTTTTGAGGTTTGTGCTTTTAGATGAATGCTATAGGTCCTTCAAAAATGAAAAGCAAGGACTGGAGAAATGGTCCAGCAGTTGAGAACACTTGCTGCCTTTCCAGAGACCTTAGTTTGATTGCCAGGGTGCAAATTAGTGGCTTACAGCAACCCATAATTCCAATTCAGAGGAGTCTGATGCCCTTTTCTCATTCTGAGAGCAACTTCCCCAATAAATACCGAAAAAAAAAATAAAAAGAAAAGCAAAACATTTTTCTCTGAATATTTAATAGTTTATTTGATTAGCAAATGGGAAGGCAGCTACTTAATCGGTTAAGAAGTCTTCCGTCAAGACCGAAAAAGAAAGGGAAAGAGAAGAGGAAGGAAGTTCTTTACTGGAGAGGAGTGCTTAGAGTGCTTAGAGTGCTTAAAGCAAGCTGGGGAGAGTTTCAAAGAAACTTCTAAGTTTAAAATGCTTTTCTCTGCTTAGAGCCAATCACATAAAAAAAACTGGATGAATCCACTTAATGGTGTTAGCCATTCTTATAAAGTAGTGTTTTCCTTAAGTAAATGTTGATTAATATATAATCATTGCATGCTAGGATATAAACATACAGACATAATGAGGCCAAGAAGTTATGAACCATCATGTTAGGAATCATTGTGTGTTGGTTTGTTGATGAAAAAGTTACACATGAACATTTTACAGTAGTGCAGTAGTACTATAAAAACAGTGTATTCTTCTTACCTTCTGTTGTGGTTTGCATGAGAACGGTCTCCATAGAGGTTCATGCATTTGAATACTTGGTCCCTTGTTGTTGGAACTGTTTGGGAAGGATTAGGAGGTGTGGCCTTGTTGGATTTCAAAACACTGGCTTGGTTCCCAGTGTCTCTGCTTCCTGTTTGTGGATCAAGATTTGGGGGCTCAGTTACTACTCCAGTGCCAGGCCTGCCTACCTGCTGCCATGTTCCCTGCCATGATAGTGATGAGCTGCTATCTCTCTGGAACTGTAAGACTAAGATAAACTCCTCCTTCTATAAGTTGTCTTGGTCATAGTGTTTTATCACAGCAACAGAAAAGTAGCTAATAAACCGTCATAATTGTAAGTGTACTTCCAGCTTACTTGCTTTAAATTTTCCCTCCATTAGAGCTCAGTGAAAACCTGGCTTCACTGACTCCATTCCCATCGCCATTGTTCTATTGTATGTTCTTGGGCCATCACCATTGTCAACTTCTGGGAATAAGCCCTTATAGTTAATGCTTTCCTCTTGACATTTTTCCTATTTTCTCATTTAGAGATTTCTTTTTTTTTTTTAATTAGATGTTTTCATATTTACAATATCTCCTTTCCCT
>NW_022196901.1:18661600-18665021 GCF_008632895.1 Mastomys coucha | reverse complement strand
AGAAAATAAGAAAAATAAAATAAAATAAAACAAAAACTAAAACAATCCCCTTGTTCCCTCCCCCTCCCCTGCTCACCACCCCGTCCCCTCCTGCTTACTGGCCTTGGCATTCCCCTACACTGGAGCATGGAACCTTCACAGGACCAAGGGCCTCTCCTCCCATTGATGACCAGCTTGGCCATCCTCTGCTATACATATGCTGCTGGGGCCATGAGTCCTACCATGTGCACTCTTTGGCTGGTGGTTTAGTCCCTGGGAGCTCTGAGGTACTAGTTAGTTCATATTGTTGTTCCTCTTATGGGGCTGAAAACCCTTCTGCTCCTTGGGTCCTTTCTCTAGCTCCTTCATTGGGGACCCTATGCTCAATCCAATGGACAGCTGAGAGCCTCTACTTCTGTATTAGTTGGGTACCATCAGAGCCTCTCAGGAGACAGCTATATCAGGCTACTGTCAGCCAGCACTTGTTGGCATCCACAATAGAGTCTAGATTTGATGATTGAATATGGGAAGGATTCCCAGGTGGAGCAGTCTCTGAATTGTCCTTCCTTTAGTCTCTGCTCCATAGTTACCCTCTACAACTCCTTCTACAACAACTTCCATGAGGAACTAAGTATCCTCACTTTGGTCTCCCTTCTTGAGTTTCTTATGGTTTGTGGTTTGTACTTTGTGTATTCTGATCTTCTAGGCTAATATCCACTTATCAGAGAGTGCATACCATGTGTGTTCTTTTGTGATTGGCTTACCTCACTCAGGATGATATTCTCCAGGTCCATCCATTTCCCCAAGAATTTCATAACTTCATTGTTTTTAATAGCTGAGTAGTACTCCATTGTGTACCACATTTTCTGTATCCATTCCTCTGTTGAGGGACATCTGGGTTGTTCCCAGTTTCTGGCTATTATAAATAAGGCTGCTATGAATATAGTGGAGCATGTGTCCTTATTACATGTTGGAGCATCTTCTGAGTATATGCCAAGGAATGATATAGCTGGGTTCTGTGGTAGTACTATGTCCAATTTCTGGAGGAACCACCAAACTGATTTCCAGGTACAATCATTTAGAGATTTCTATTTTATTGTTATCTAGATCTCTCATCAGCATAAAACCCTATTCAATTTCTACATTAACTATACTACAATATGGATTTTTAACATGAATATTTATTTAGTTTGACACCTCCTATCCTCGGACTACACCTAGTTTGGGTAAATCATTTACTGCTTTTACACTAACACTTATTGTTAGGTGATTTCATGTGTCTCTAGTTAGGATCCCTATTTTATCTTTAGTATGAAATTCCTGTGCTGGTGGTAGGGCTCAGTACAGTAAAAACACTTGCCATTAAGCATAGTGACCTGAGTTTGATCTCCTGAACCCACATGGTGGAAGGAGAGAACTGACTCTAGTAAGTTGTTTTCTGACTGTCACATACATGCAGTGCGGGCATATGTGTGTGCGTGCACATGCGTTTGTGTACTTTCCTTTTTTAGGATGACTCTTATTGCATGCAATAATGTCACCTATCTTGGGACGATCAGTTAATGAAGTAAATGTTAAAACTGAGAATGGGGCTGGGACATTTGGAAGATTGATTTCTGAGCATGCATGCAGCCCTGGATAAACCAGATGTAGTTGCTTGAGCCCATAATTCCACCACTTGGGAGGTAGAGGCAAGAAGACCAGAAGTTGGAGGCAGCCTGAAAGCAGAATCCATGCCCCAAACTAGTTAAAAAAAAAAAATGTTTATTTAAACAAGAAACAAGTATTTATGTACCATGAAACAAGTATTTATGTACCTATTATGTGTGAGCCAATAACAAGGCCGTCTTGTAACTTAAATGTTAAAAATATGTCTAGGTAAGTACAAGAAAATAGTGAGTTGGTTGGCCTCTGATTTGCTTTTTAAAGACTTCGAGGTTTTACTGATTCCAAACCTAATATGAACTTTGTCTGTGAAGCATTGGTTGCTAAGGAAAGTTATAAAATTTTAGGTTTCCTTGATAGAAGTATCATATTCTGTTAGATTTTTCCTGGTTATTATATTTACACAAATACTAGATATGTTTACCATTTCTGTACTTTAAAGGACTCTTGGAAACAAACTTTTATCTACCCAAGTCTTTACCTTGGTCTCAACTTTTGGATCATGGTTGAACATCTCTTCCAGGGAGCTAGTCTCTGGGATGGGAAGGAGCCATATTCAGGCTCAATATAAGGAAACTAGAGTTTAGAATTAGGAAATTGAGACTCATAGCTTTGATGTGGAAGTGCTTGTAGACACAATGATAGAATAACACTTTAGTTCGGAATCCAGTGAGCAAATAACACAGCAAAATAACAGAGCAAGTAACATGTACTGGCAGAACAGGACTGGCCTCTAGCTTTTATGTCCAGTTTCCTCAAGAGGACTGTACCAAACTTCTGTTCCTTGGGTGTCTGTCACATTCTTTGCAGATGTTCTCTCTGAGTGAACATACACGCAGCCTTTCTGGAACTACTTTGATTTCTTGACCACTTTCTTTGTAAGAGTCACCCAGATGTTGAAATGAACACTTCTTGTTGCTATGAGACTAGCACATGCCTCAGGGTTTAGCGTTTGTTCTACAAAGCATTCCAGGGCTGGGAGCAGAGCTTAGATGCTAGAGTATCTGCACAACACGTAGAGTTGTGGGTCTGTACAGAACTCGAAGAAAGCTGGCGTGATGGTGCACATCTGCAGTCTTACCTGGGAGGTGGAGGCAGCAGGTTCATTCTCAGTTACATGGGATGGCAGCTTGGGCAACGTGGAACTCTGTCTCCACAACAAAGCCTCAAGCATCTGCTTCATCCTGTGAGGTTGGTGATTCATAGTTTCCTGGTGGCAGAAAACCATATTTTGGGGAGTTAGTTTTATTATATAGTTTCCAAATCTGTTGAGATTATGTCCTCTTCACTTTTTGAAAAAGTTTTTAAGTCTCAAAATTCAGACTTTTAATTAAAAGATATTATGTAAAACTGTGCTCTGAGCTCTGTCATCAAAATAAAAGAAATTATCCCTTGGGAAAATATTAACATTTGAAAACTATCTGTATATTCATCTTCTAAGATAGTATGAGTTGAGATATAGATTTTATAGCCTTTCACATATATCTTTTTCTGAAACATAAGATGTTAAAAATTGACAGTACCTAGACAATGTAATGAATTTTTACATTTCACATTTTATGTAACTCATTTTAATGATGCATATGAATATGAAGATACTAAGAACTTTCTCATTTATTTCCTGTTTTTTTTATGAGTTATACATAGTCAATATAGACAGATGATAAATCTCTCACTGTATTGTAAGAGAACTTTGTGAACTTTTTCTTTAAATTGCTAAACTTTATTATCATTATTATTATTTCTCTCTCTCTTTCTCTTTCTCTCTCTCTCTCTC
>NW_022196901.1:18653548-18661590 GCF_008632895.1 Mastomys coucha | reverse complement strand
TCTCTCTCTCTCTCTCTCTCTCTCGTGTATGTGTGTGACAAATGCATGGGTACCCATGGAGAACAGAAGAGGGTGTTAGTCCCCTGGAAGCTGGAGTTACAGGCAGTTGTGAGCCACCTCACAAGGGTGCTAGGAACTGAACTTAGGGTCCTCTGGAAGGCAGGTGCTCTTAACTGCTGAGCCATCTCTAGCCTTCAAGTGCCCATTTTATATTGAAAATCACAGTAATAATGATTGTTAATTACTCTATGAACCCTGAATTCCATATTGTATTGACCTTTGAAAAGTCTATTTTGGGGCTCTGTTGGGGATAGCCCTGGTCTTCTTGTATTTTGATGCTAATTCTTCTCTCCTGGAAAGCACTGCAGATGAGGAGTGAATCACATACAGGTGCCTTGTGAACCTTCTCTCCATCTTACCTTTTCAAATAAAGGCTAAGCCGATGATTGGGCAGCAGGAGGGAAGGTGGAGCTGAAAAGTTTTGGGGAGAAGGGGAGAGAGAAGAGGGGGAAGGAGAGGACTGGATAGGAGGACAAAGTGGAAGGAAGATGGAGCTGAAGCACATGGCTTGGAGAAACCACAAGTCATGTGGGATCTAATAGATGGTGGTAAATCTTCCCAACCTAGGCGAGTAGCTTATATACCAATTAATTGAGTTGTGAATTCATTGATTGGGTAGATTGGGTTAAAAATTTACTGCAACAGGGCTCCTGTACAGAGATGGTATGTTCTAAATGTTAAAAGATAGTACTTTAGCTGGGCATGGTATCAGACAGTTGTGATCTCAGCATTTGAGAGACAGAAGGTTTGAGGCCAGACTGAGCTGCATAGCAAGACAGAAGAGGGGAGTGGGGGTCCGAGCTGGGAGGGTAGAGCCACAGAGATGGGATAGTGTTTTCGCTATCTATTGATCTCTGTCAAATGACCATCAAGTTTAGTGGCTTAGCCCAGCAGGACTTCTGTGTAGGCCTCACAAGGCAAGGACATCTAAGACTGGTGGGAGTCTCATGGCTGCAGCTCTGCAGAGGCTCCAGTTGTTTCCCACACAGCCTTCATGGTGGTCTGGGCTTCATTACCTGTGCTACCTGAGTTAGTGCAGGGCTTCGGGTAGCATGCTTGCTGTGTTGGTTTGGTCAAAGCAGCTGCAGGACTAGTTCAGATATCAGCATGGTTGTTGAAAAATACTTCTTTTTAACTTCTCATTTAGAGTTCATATCAGATATTCTCTTCCTGGACAAGGTCTTTTTCTGAAGTTCTGGAGGATTTGAAAAGAATAGGAGATGGAAATGAGAGGCAGGATCGCCACCTCTCCTATTGTCCTGTCTTTCCCAATAGGCACCCTCAGGACTGGTTGTCATAGCAAGCTGACTTTACAACATGTTCTTATTTGTTCTTGGATTAGGCAAATGATGTTTTATTCAAAATTATTTCCTTGAGTTAAAAAAAAATGCTCAAATTTCAGTAACCAGATATGTGATTTGTGATTTATAGGGAAAGCAGGCTTGCACAATGGATGCTTCGGGGATCCCACAGGTCTCCTGCTGCCCTCCTTAGGCGTTGAGCAGTTCCTTTATGGGCAGCCAGCCCCACTGCATCCTCTGTTTCTTTATACATTTTATTCAGACTCTTAGCTGTAAAATCCAGAGATGGAATCAGTTTTGTTCTGTGACATAATTTGAACAGTTACCTCTACTTTGTTTTCCTGAACTTCACCTTGTAACTGTGAGAACATTCTGACAGCACTTAATTAGCTGTCACAATGGGCCCTGCGAACAGGGGAGACGTTTAAAATTTAATGATGTGGACTGGTGAGGTGGCTCAGTGGGTAAAGGTGCTTCCAAGCCTAACACCCTTAGCTCAATCCCTGGAGCCCACAAGGTCCATAGAGAGAGCTAACTCCTACAAGCTGTCCTCGCACCTTCACATGTACCCACGCCCCGTAAATAAAAACTCATGGCATATCACTGTCCATGAATAGACACTTGATTGTCAAAATAATAAGATGACTATATATAAACATTTTGTTTCACTTTGTAATGAATACCTGATGATGTTACATATGTTATATATGAGGGTTATATGAAACTAGAGTAGGAATGAAGAAAATAGCTTTATAATAGTTTTTTTGTATTCTTCAGTTGGCTGATGATAAAATCGATGAACTAGTCTGCTTCCATCCTAGGCTTGAAAGGCATTTTATAGTAAAAAGAAAGTATATTCATTTCTGTTTATGATTAAATCTTTGCTTCCAGGTGTGGGCTATGCCCACCTGTAGCCTTAGTTACAAATGGTTCTGTAGTGACTGTTTGAGGAAATGGCAACCATGTCTTAGTTTCAAAAAGTTGTTATGACCATCTTGCAATCCTCCTTTTGTTTCAAAAGGGTGTTCCTACTACCTTGTCAGGACTACCTGGTTATGCTAATCCTGTAACCCCACCTCCCCAGTTCCCTAGTAAGGCCTTCCCTGGCCCTGTGTGAACATCTTACACATGTTCAAAGCTGACCTCTTGAGGGGAGAGGGAGGCAGCCTGTGCACATATTTAAAAAAAAAAAAAAACTTGCTTTAATTAGTTCCTTGCTTTAATTAATTCCTTGTTTTAATTAATTTGGCCATGATGATTTGGTTAGTCTCCTCACATCTTTGGGATTAACAAAAACAATTATAATGTAGTATGTCTTTAGAGATTAAATGATGAATTTTGGTCATAGTATGGGAATGGAATACAATGATATATTTGGCAAGGTTTTATTATGGTAGAAATATAGCAGTTAATTTCATAGACTACACTTGTTAAATGCTGCTTAGAATCTTACTGAACTGTCTAATATAATTTTAACTACTGTGCTCCAGAACATATTTGAGAAAAATAGGAATTCAGTTACTCAGCAGGGAATTTGTATTTTAATTTTGTTCCTTTCACCTTTGAAAAGAATGAAGCATTTAAAAAAGTGTAACAGTATATTTTTGAATACTTTTTGATCTAACCAGTTTTGTGGGAAGCCAACAGTTATATAACCAAGGCTTTGCTGTGGTGTTAATAGGATCCATATTCAGTAGGCATGCAGGGGTGGATGGAGCAGTGGCTGTGGAAAGTCTCTTGCTGCTGCTAGTAGACAGAAAGTCTCTAATCATTGTTTATTCTGCTGTCACTTTACATTTTTCCCTACCTAGTCTTTCGTGATGCTTGTAATTGTAACTGTGGCTCATCTTGGAGCCTGGGCCTGGTGGAAACGTTGTTTAAAACAATGAGATAATGTTATGAATGTGGGATAGGGACAAAGAAAAAACTTTAGTCAGCCAGCCAACACTGGTGACTTTTCTTTTTCTCTTTCTTTACCTATCCTCTTCTTTATAGAATTACATTAGAATTTTTCTTATAAAATATATTAATTATTCAGGTCTCATTTTTAGTATTTTTTTTTTTTTTGTTTTTTGAGACAGGGTTTCTCTATGTAGCCTTGGCTGTCCTGGCACTCACATTGTAGACCAGGCTGGCCTCGAACTCAGAAATCCGCCTGCCTCTGCCTCCCAAGTGCTAGGATTATCATTTTTAGTATTAATATACCTTTCTTCTCATGATTTTTTTTTTTATTGAGACAGACTTTCTCCGTGTAGTCATGGCTCTCCTGGAACTTGCTCTATAGACCAGGCTGTCCTCAAACTCAGAGATCTGCCTGCCTCCTGAGTACTAGGATTAAAGGCGTGCGCCACCATTATGATGAAAAATTTTAAAAGATCACTTTGATACAAATAGGAAAAGAAGAAGTCAAAGTGTCTCTATTTGTAGATATGGTTTTATACATAAAATACCCTTAAAAAGGAAATCCAGGAAAATTCTACAGCTGGTAAATATTTTCAGCAAAGAAGCAGGATACAAAATTATTACACAAAAGTCACTAGTTTTCTCATATACAAATGACAAATAGAACAGACTGAGAAAGAAGTCAGATACTTTTCACAATAGCCTGAAAAAAAAATCACAGGGTAACTAACTAGCCAATCAAGTGAAAGACTTGTAGAATAAAAACTTTTAAGACATTAAAGGAAGATATCGAAGACATTAGGAGATGGAAAGATTGCTCATGATTCATGAATTGGCAGGGTTAGTATAGTAAAAATGGGCATCCTGTCAAGCAGTCTGCAGTTTTAATGCAGGCAACACAGTTCTTCACAGACATGGACAGGACAGTTTCCTCTAGGTAGCCAGGGTTGTTAAAACTTTCCTGGATGATAAAAGAGCTGCTGGAGGGGTCACCATTCTTTATCTCAAATTGTATTACAGAACTATAGTATAAAACCATTATGTTATTAGCATTAAAACAGACGTGTTGATCAATCCACTCAAATTGCAGACCCAGACAGAAGGCCTATGGACACCTGATTGTTGACAAAAAAGCAAAAAAAAAAAAAAAAAAAAAAAAAAAAAAAAAAAAAACCAAACTGGAGAAAATCCAGAATCTTCTTTGAATGATACTGGGAGATTTGGATGGTACTGGTACATTTGGATGACTGCATGTAGAAGAATGCAGATCGATCCATATTTATCACCTTTCACAAACTTCAACTCCAAATGAGTTTAAGGATCCTAACATAAAACCTGGTACCCTGGATCTTATAGAAGAAAAAATGGAGACTCAACGGCACAGAAAAGACTTTCTGAATAGCACACCAATGACATAGGCACTAAGAATGACATTTAATAAACGGGACCTCATGAAGTTGAAGATACTCAGTTTGGCAAATGGTATCATCCTTGGGCAAAGCAGAGGCTACAGACTTGGAAATAGTTCTGTACATCCAGTAGAGCAGTGTGGTTCTCAACCTGTGTGTTGCAACCCCTTTGGGGTAGTTGAACAACCTTTCACAGGAGTCACCTAAGACCATCTTGCATTTCAGATATTTACATTATGATCATAGCAACAAAAGTAATTTCATGTGTGGGGTCACCACAACATAAAGAACTGTATTGAAGGGTCACAACATTAGGAAGTTTGAGAGACACTGCAATAGAAATATATAAAATATTTATAAAGAATTAAAAATAAAAAAGAACCTGGACATCAAGAAAAATAGTCCAATTTTAAAAATGGGCTACAGAACTAAGCAGAAAGTTCTCAAAGGAAGAAACACAAATGGCTGAGGAATGAAGATATTTAACATTAAGTCTTAGTCATTATGGAAATGTCATTAAAACTACTTTGAGATTGAGTGGCCAAATTAATGGCCAAAATCAATAACACAAATGACAGTTCATGAAGGTGATGATGTGGGGGAAGGGGAAAACTTACTTATTGCTGGTGGGAGTGCAAGTTTGTACAGCTACTATGGAAGTCAGTATGGTGGTTCCCCAGGAAGCCGGGAATAGATCTGCTTCAAGATCCAGCTGTACCATTCTTGGGATATATCCAAAGGACTAGACACCCAACTCTATAGATACTTGCTCAGCCATTTTTACCAATGCTTTATTTGCAATAGCTAAGAAATAGAAACAATCTAAATTTCCTTCCATTGAAAATAGATAATGAAAATGTGGTACATACACACTATGGAATACTGTTCAGATGTAAAGAAAAATTAACTCATGAACTTTACAGATAAATGAATAGAACTAGAAAAGATGATATTGAACAAGGTAAGTTCTCTCACTGGAGGTTCCTAGCTCCAAATCTTCAGATGCAAGTACATGACCTGTAGTAACTATAGAAACCAGGAAAGTAAAACAGAACCATTTGCAGGATAGAGAGACTGGGAGAAAATAGAGAGGGAATGGCAGTCATCTCATCCAGGAAAATGGGGAAAGGGGCCTCTTTAGGAAGAGGGAAGGAGGGAAGGTGGGTGGAGGATAAAAATGATCTGACGGAGGCTCTTTACAGAGGGGGAAGTAATATAACAGGAGGGTGAAATAACAATAAGGATGACTGAAAAAGCTACCCAGAAACATACTTTTAACTATTCATCTGGAAAAAAATCTATAATACATTTAATTGTATGTATTAATATCATCTATAATTTTAATGAACTTTTCTTATATGGGTTAATGGTGCTCCCTCCAAGAGTCAAAGACCACTTAACAAATACCAGGCATGAGAAACACTCTTTTGAGTTGTTGGCCAGAGCTATCCAAGACACTCCTAAAATATACAACCTATTGTTATTGTCCTTGATTGTTCCCAGCGATGGAAGGTAAGTTCTATCTGAAGATACCATGTACGTCAGAAACAGGGCCTGGAGACCCTTGAACTTCAGCTGATCTGGATCCCTCCTTTCTGAGGACCAGCTTTCATGGAACCAGTAGGCACTGGGTAAGCTTCTAAATAATGGAAGCAACCAGCAATCCTATCAGCTATAATGCCCACGAACTACATCAACAGCCAGCATGGCATGATAACCCTCAAGGTGCAGTGCTGACACACACACCTTGGCAGTAACCAACAGTCCTCTACTTGTTCTTAAGATCTGCTCAACAAGAGAGAAACCATGCCTGGTACTGGAAGCCTAGTTAACTACTAAGTGCTAGCGAATCCACAGTTGTTAGAGGGAAATCCACAACCACTACTTTCTTAGACCAGCATAATCACCAACAACAATCTATAAGCATTTGTCTTTATACTCACAGGTAAATGTAGTTCACCTCTCATCAAGGAAACTTCTCTTTGCCATACATGGAGACCACTACAGAAAACCACAGCCCATCAATATGCAAGATTGTAGAGCCTAGACCCAGTGGATACATCTACAAAACACTCCCAATCCAAGGCTTACAGAACTTGCAGAAGGGATAGAAAGATTTTAAGAAGAGATCAGGAAGTTTGCTGGTGTCTCCTAATAGTATCAGAAGCTACATTCATGTAAGGCTTACCAACTTGACTGCCCAAATATGATCTGAACAAAAATGACATCAATGGGCATGCCAGAGTGGGCAGGAAAAGCCCATGAGGTCTCACTCAACCTTACAAGGGGCTAGAGGCAACTGAAGAAAGCTGGGAACTGCGGAGATGATCTTTCTTTCTTTCTTTCTTTCTTTCTTTCTTTCTTTCTTTCTTTCTTTCTTTTTTTTTTTGGTTTTTTTGAGACAGGGTTTCTCTGTATAGCCCTGGCTGTCCTGGAACTCACTCCGAAGACCAGGCTGGCCTCAAACTCAGAAATCCGCCTGCCTCTGCTTCCCAAGTGTTGGGATTAAAGGCGTGCACCACCACTGCCCGGCTCCAGAGATGATCTTTCTTAGGGAAGAGCACAGCAATTGGTTGTCCAGTGTGAAAAGGTGAACCCTGAAAACATATACGAGTAACACTATACAGACTAAGCAGGTTATATTTGAGAATCTATCATCTATCCAATCTTTCATTCTAGATATATTTGGTGTTTGTGTATGCGTGTGTGTGTGTGTGTGTGTGTGTGTATGTGTGTGTGTGTGTGTGTGTGTGAGACAGAGGGGGAGGGAGGGAGAGAAAGAAGAAGGGGTGAGAATGAATGTATAATGCTTGGTTGTACATTATAACTGACTTCCTTGATGACTAGCAAAGTTGAATACTCCTTTCTCTTTTGTTAAGTTTCTGTCTGGTTAAGTAGTGGTCTTGTTTTCCTATTGGGCCTTCTGCCTTTTTCTTAAATTGGTCTTTATATATTCTGGATGTGAGACTTTTGGTTGTGTTTGTACATTATGAGTTGAGATGAAAATAATTTCTTCTACTCTATATTGTTGCTTGAGCCTTTTAGTGGTATATTTTGAGGAATAAACAATTCTTGTTTGTTTGGACAAGGTTTCTCTGTGTAGCCCTGGCTATACTGAACTCACCCTGTAGAACAGGCTGGCATCAAACTTTGAGACCTACCTGTTTCTGTCTCTCAAGTGCTGGGATTAAAGGCATGCCTCACCACTACTCAATTAGAATAAACAATTGTTACATTTAATGACATACAATGTATTCTTCTCTCACCTATGATTAGTTCCTCCCTACCTCTCCCCTTTCTTCCTTTCTTTCTTTTTTTTTTATTTTAGATATTTTCTTTATTTACATGTAAATTTCTCCATTCCCAGTTT
>NW_022196901.1:18645576-18653171 GCF_008632895.1 Mastomys coucha | reverse complement strand
ACCTTTTGGTCTTCCTTCTTCTTGAGTTCCTTGTGGAATGTGGGTTCTTCTTCCTGTATTCCAAATTTCCAACTAACAGAGGTGGATCAGCGACCTTAGCCTCCTCTCCCTTGCACGTGGAGAGTCTGCCCCCAGAGACCCGCCAGGACCCGGAGCCTCCAGTGAGAGCCACCATCCTTTCTTCCTTTCTTACCTTCTTCTGCCCACTCAGCTGTCCAGTTGGCCTAGCCACATTTATTTTAAAGATTGTCCTTTCCTCACAGAATTGAGACCATGTATTATGTGGTCCCCATGTACTCTGTGATATTCACAAATGGCCATGTATTTGTAGGTCTGCTTCTGACCACGTTGTCCTGGTCTGTTAGCTTATTTTTCTGTCCTCTGAGAACACTATGCTAATTTTAAGTTTGTTAGGTTCTACAGTAAACTCTGCTATCTGAAGTCCAGGTCTTCCAGCTCTGTTGTTTTCAAGGCCTTGACTATTCTGTACCTTTTGCACATCCTATTGATTTCTTCTAAATAGTATGTATAAAAATTGACCTTAATTTTAACTGCAGTTGTTTTGAATTTTCATGAAAGTTTTACCATCCCTATTATTTGAAATGTTATATTAAGGCCTATTTCTGATAACTTTTTATTATTTATTAAGCAGTAGAATGTAAAAAGAAAACACATGTATCTATATTTGCTCTGTTTTGCAAATACATACAAAAGGATATATAATGTCAGTAGGTAGAGGTGGGAAGAAAATGAGTAAGAATGTAAAGTAGCCAAGCATATGGCTTAAAGCCTATAATTACACCACTGCTGAAACAGGAAGGCTGTACATCTGAGGGCAGCCAGTCTATAGAGTATAACTCTCTCTGAGAAATAAACAGCCAACTGACCAACCAGCCAATCAACCAACTAGCCAACCAACTAGCCAACCATCTAGCCAGCCAGCCAGCCAGCCAGCCAGCCAGCCAGCCAGCCAGCCAGCCAGCCAGCCAGCCAGCCAGCCAGCCAGCCAGCCAACCAACTGATCTAAGGCAAAACAAAAACAAAAGAGCCCAGCAACAACATGAACAGATGTGGACTGGAGCAATGGGTAAAGTTAATGGAGACTTGCCTTTTTGGTAAACAGACCAGAAACTTTGCTATCAACTTTATTAGAGTCAAAACAAGATAATCAGTTATAATTCATAGAAATTAATATAAAAACAATCCTTTTGCTTTAAAGGAGAATTTTCCCTCGTTTTGACAGCTGAAGATTAGATTTCCCCCCTGTTGACTTTTAAAGGCAATACCCGATCTAGCAATGCCTTGGGTAATTTTTAAACATAATGCCAAACCTTGTTTATCTAGACAATTCTATAAAATAAAAGGCACAGTACAAATGTATGTTTTTCTGATCATCTTGACTTGATAATGGGCTTCTTTTTTATTAAAAAATAGGCTATATATCACTCAAGTCACCATGGATTAATATATTTGCTGGCAAGTGAAACTGCCCACAGTTTCAAGAACGGGGTTCTACTCAGCCAGGAGGGAATAAAGGACCTGAAATAGAGAGTTTGAAATGCAAAGAGAAAACAAAGCCAAGTTGCAACCCAATCAAGGCTCCACTTTACTGAGAATAAACCAGGGTTTTTATAGTCACAGGAGAAACTGAAAACAAGTCTAGATTACAAGGCAAAGAAAGTTCAGGTGCCAAAGTCCCCAGGTTCAGAAGATCTTCAGGCGGCTAGCTGGCTGGCTGGGTACTCAGGTGGTGGGCGTGGTCAGGCGGCTTCTTCAAAGACAGTCAACAGAGAGCACCTGTCTTAGCTCCCAGGTGTTAGCCCCCAAACAGAGGCTGCCAGGAGTTAGATGGATGACTGAAGTGAAGAGGGGATGTAACAGGCAAGAACATGTATTTTTCATTTCAACGTCTATAGACTTTGAAAGACAGTGGGTGCCAGGTTATGCGAGTTTGTGGTGTTCTTTATTACTGAGTAAGAACACTGTTACCAGGCTCCTTAATTAGTATTTTTAGTTGCAGTATAAAATTTAATCCAAGAAACAATCCCTTGCAATAGGATGTATAGTTAACAAATCTTTTCAAGTCTTTTTCACAATTTTAAGATGATCTTGTTTGAAATTATACAATAAAAAGTAAAGAATGTTTGACTGTTTTCCAACTGGCATTTCTGAAAGCTGAATGAAAATTGTAGAGGCAGTTTTATTATTTTATAATATTTACACTTTTGTTAGAATCTCACATTAAGGTTTGCCTATGGGGATTGGTTTTAAAATAAATGTAGTAATTTATGTTTGCAACTAATTTGCCAAATAAGGAGTAACTAGCTGTAGGAGCAACTCTGTACAAAGTATTAAGACTAAAATAAAATTAACTAAAATATTTCATACTTTTCTGTGTTCATTTTCAGGTTGAAGGTTTGGAACAAATGTGGAAAGATGTTCACCTCAGAGATAGGGGTTGTGGAAGAATGGCTGTCAGAATTTAAGGTAATCACAACTCTGCTAATACAAAAATTTTATCCTAAACAAATTTTGTCTGGGTTTAAATTCTAATGGTGTTTTTACATTTTATATGACTAACATGCTAAATCATTTGTGGGAAAAGAGCGCTGCACTATATTGTAGTAGGGAGCTATTTATGCACAGTAATCTTTTGTGGAAGATTAATTCCTTTCCCCCAAATGACTCAAAGAGCTTATTCATCTGTTTATTCTCTTCCTTCCATGTGACATTACCATGGCCATGAATGTTGATGTCACCCCAGTGGCCATCAGTGACCCATTGTCAGAAATGAAGGGAAGTAGTGGAACTGGGCCTGACTGACAGATAGTAGAAGGCAGCAAGGCACTTCCTTAATCTTCACCAAGAGGTCTCTTTCTAGAAGGCTGACCTAGGAACTGTGATAGAAGAGTTAGTTCACTTGTTGGTGAAGAAAATAAGCCTAGGCTTTGTGGTCTGATGAACTCTTCTCTGTGGTAGCTAAACTGTATTCCTTAAACCAGCTAGCTCTTTTCTCCTGTCCTCATGGGACACTTCATAATCCTAAATCACAGACATGAAGAGATTGGCAGCAAATGTCATGTTGATTTTCTGTGGATGAAAGAGCCCAATCATCAAGGACAGGTTTACAGTCCACTAGCACCAGGTTTCCTGGCTTGCTGCATGGAAGGAGATGATTGCCCAGCAACAGTGATGTCACCAGACCAAGGAAAAGATAAAATTTGGATAGCATTTGGAGAAAAGGCATTTGTGACGTGATGAGTTTTACATCTAGTCTGGACTTGAGAGTGGACTCAGGATCCTGATGTCTTGGTCTGAAGCCTTCAGCTGTGATGGAGACCAAGGCTTCTCCGCCATGGCAGTGATTCAAACTCTGGGGCAAGAGGGGCAAGTGTTGTTCTTCCTGATACATGTTCCAATGACAGTGTTTAGATGGCCTGTGATTTCAGACAGCGATGACAGTGTTTAGATGGCCTGTGATTTCAGACAGGGACTCTCAGTAAGTCACTCATAGGAGTTGCTCCTATGCTCTAGTTGCTAAGCGACCATTAGAGAAGCTGTGCATCCTGTTAACTGTTGGCTTTATTTGCTTCTTTTGTCTAATCCTCATGAACACTAGATAGGCTTTCTTACTTTCTTAGAATCTATTGCCATCAATTGAGTGTATTTCTTTGGATTTCTCAATTCACCAGGAAGCAGTGTGGAATGTAGAAAAGTACACTATTTGACACTTTTTGCAAATTTTAATATTTAGATTAAATTTAATATGTGCATCCCTCTTGTCAGCTTTATAATGGTCATTCAAGGCATTTTTAAGCTTCACCTCTTCTTCAAAGGCATTTATATGTTTTGTGTACATTGTCATGGTTTGGAGTGAGGGCCATTTGATGAGACTTTTCTGATTTAACTGTTGAGGACCATTCTTGTGTCAAATGTGGAAAAGCCAACATAGCCAGTTAATGACTCCTTAAGATGGGAGTATGCAGAGAAGAATGTTAAATATTGGCCGTGGGGGAGGGGGCAATGATTATGACAAATGTCTAAAACCATAGTGCCTGTGCTAGTTTTGTTTATGTCACTTTGATACAAACTGTAGTCATCTGAGAGGAAGAAACCTTGATTGAGAAAATCAGACTGTGGAGCCAGGCCTGATGGCTCATGCCTTTAATCCCAACACTCACAAGGCAAAGGCAGGCAGATCTCTATGAGTTCAAGATCAGCCTGGTCTACAGAGTGGGTTCCAGGATACCTAGGGTTACATAAAGAAACCTTGTCTCAAAAGCCAAAACCAAACCAAAACAAAAAATTTGACTTTGGTTCAGTCTATAGCAAATTTTCTTAATTAGTTATTGATGGGGGAGGGCACAGCCCATTTTGAATGGTGCTATCCCTGGGCTGAATGTCCTGGGTTCTATAGAAAGCAGGCTGAGCAAACCATGAGGAGCAAGCCAGTAAGCACCATGCTTCCATGGCCTCTGCATCAGCTCTGCCTCCATTTGGAAGTGTAAGCCACATGACCTTTCCTCCTCAACTTGCTTTGGGTGGTAGTGTTCATCACAGAAATAGAAACTCAAAGATAATGCCTATCTGTAATTCTTTCCCCTTCCTCCCATAGTGTTCACACACCCAGGGAGTGCTCTAGGGAGGATAGAGAAGGCAGGCAGCAGTCTTAGCAGCTGTGTGTTCTGATGTCTGAGGGAACGAGTAGTTATCTAGTTAACAAGAAGATGCAAAGGTTACTTGTACAAGAGCTAGCTGGAGGGTCTGCATTGGCAGAATAGTGGCATTGAACACATAAGTACATATATTAAGGATATGGGAATTTGCTTTTGCTCTGTCTGAGAAAGGCACTGCTAACCTGGAGTGGAGATTGTCAATAAGAAGTCCCACTTGGGAGGAAAGGACCTAAGAGGGAAAGTGGACTGGGGGCTGGGGGGCGGGTGGTTTATGGGGGAGGGAAACCTGATCTGGTACTGGGTGAGGGAAAATGACTGAAGTCCTGAGGGCCAGCAGAAAGAATGGAAACAGGCAACCTCAGGAAATAGGAGGTTGGGGGGACCCTCCAAAATACACCAGAGACCCAGGAGGTAAGACTCTGAGGACTCAAAGGGAGGGACGAAGAGAGGGAGAGGGAGCTTATAGAGCCTACCTCCAGCAGGAAGACAGGGCATCAAGTGAGGGATGGGATTGCCATCCCACAGTCACATCTCTGACCCAGAATTGTTCCTGTCTGAAAGAATTACAGGGATGGAAATGGAGAGGAGCCTGAGGGAAAAAAGGCCCATCAACAGGCCCAAGTGGGATCCAGCTCAAGGGGAGGTCCCAAGGCCTGACACTATTACTGAGGCTGTGGAGTGCTCACAAAAAGGGACCTATCATGACTGCCCTCCGAAAGACCCAACAAGCAGCTGAAAGAGTCAGATGCAGATATTTGTATCCAACCAATGGACAGAAGCAGCTGACCCCTGTTGTTGAATTAGGGAAGGCATAAAGAAGCTGAGGAGAAGGGCGATCCTGTAGGAGTAGCAGTCTCAATTAATCTGGACCCCTGAGATCTCTCAAACACTGGACCACTAAACAGACAGCATACACCAGTTGATATGAGGCCCCTAACACAAATACAGGAGAGGACTTCTGGGTCTGTGTTCATTCAGAGATGATGCACATAACCCTCAAGAGACTGGAGGCCCCAGGGAGTTTAGAGGTCAGGTGGGGTAGAGGGGTGGAGGGGAAGAAGTGTGGGATGTGGAGCAGTTGGAGGTGGATGGGGAGGAGCAGGGAATGGAATATGGAGTGTAAAAATAAATAAATAAATAAACACAAATAAATAAATATAATAATGAAGCATAAAAAAAGAAAGAAAGAAATCAAGGAGTAGAGTTAGACTAGAGATGGAAGACATGGTGGGAAGTATGGGTTCTAAAGATGTGTCAGATACATATGTGCATATGTACATTTCTTGGTGCTATGCCTAGAGGACCTGTAGGTAGTGTACCCTCTCACACAGCAATATAGCAAGCACCAAGTCTTGCTTTACTAAATACTGTCTTCCATTAAAAGAAACTAAGAGTATGAAAACTTCATCTAAGCTTCATCTAAGTAATGATTTGTCATTAAGATGTAATATGGAATACCAACATTTTGTAAAGTTTAAAAATTTAATATAAAGATAAGGAAACTTTTCCATTGGGAGAGAGATTGGCAGAATCATAGGCCACATGAAACAAAAAGTAATGGTGTAATCCCTTTTCCTGCTCAAATTAAATTTACCAAAATTTCAATCAGTTTGTTTCTGTGATGCTATGATGTTTAAATGCCTTCAGATTTATATTGTTACCAATTCAAGGAGTTTCTTATTCCTTGCTTAATTTGGTGAGCATTCTCCAGTATGTTAATGTGTGTTGCACACAGCTACTGGTTTGAAAAGAAAGCAAGATTATCAGCAGTAAATCAAGTAACACGAGGTAGAAGAATGTGTGGGAACAAATATTCTAAGTGCTCTTGGAATGAGACTACCTTTTCAAATTATTGTGATGTGAGACTATGTGTTGTAGTTATAGCATTTTAAGAAAGGAAATTTGTTTGGATTTTTAATTTTCCTGTACATGTATACATTCGAAAAAAAACTTCTTATACCTTGGAGGTGACTGTGCCACTGATGGGTCCTGGGACTCACATGTGGATTCTGGGGATCAAACTCTGGTCCTCTAGTAGAATAGCAAGTACTCTTAACTGCTGGGCTATCTTGCCAGCTCCCACTCTTCTTTTTCTGTGTTTTGTTTGTTTTTAAAGAAATTCCCATTTGGCCTTTGGGGTTTTTTGTTTGTTTGTTTGTGTAGCACAACTGTGGCAACATTGTTGTAATTTACTGAGTGGGCTGAGGGTCAGCAACAGGCCGATTGGATCCTAGTCCTAGAGGTCTTTATTGAGTAAATCATTACAGCTCAGTCAGTAGCCTCACAAGGTCACAGTAGGTGCTGTGCCCTGGGCAAAGGTCACAGTAGGTGCTGTGCCCTGGTCACAGTTTGAACTCCTCCTTTCATAATCAAACTCAGTAGCCTCCAAAACACAGAGACAATGTAGTTTGCTTCCTGTAAAAATTTATCTGAAAATTTACATATAATATAAACTCCTGTAAATTTTTTTCTGGTGGGCTGGATAGTTTGGGGGTAGGATAAGGGTAGGGGGTAAAGGTACTTGCCACCAAATTTGAGGACCTGAGTTAGATCCCAGAACCCACAGAGATGACTGATTCCTTCCACTGATTGTTCTGTGACTACATGCACACTAAATAATAAGTAATAAGTAAATGTAAAAGTTTAAAATCAAATCTTGTGCTTATAGAAAAACATTCAGTCTCAGCACTAGCTATGGTGTTGGTTGTACTCTTTAAGTAGAAACTCAGTCTCTGTACTAGCTACGGTGTTGGTAATATTCTCTAATTAGACACTGGGTCTCTGTACTATTATTCTCTAAGTAGATTGACAAAGTGACTAAACTAGGATCTCATGAATAATATTTTCATTGACTTACATGTAAAAAAGTTTCAGATTGCTTTGTGTTTTTCTTTTTCTTTTTTTTTTTTCATGATTTCA